>NW_009925203.1:31061-136637 GCF_000696875.1 Nestor notabilis | reverse complement strand
CATAATGAAATTTTTTAGCAATTACGTATGGGTTTTTTTCAAGAAACTGTCGTGGTTCAAGCCCAGCCGGCAACTCAGAACCACGCAGCCGCTCACTCACTCTCCCCCTTTCTTCCTTCCCCCGCTCCCAGAGGGATGGGGAGGAGAATCACAGGAATATAACTCCCATGGATTGAGATAACAGCACTCCAGTAACTAAGGTATAATACAAACCACTACTGCTACCAATAATAATGATAAGGGAAATAACAAGGGGAGAGGACACAACCGCTCACCACCCGCCGACTGATACTCAGCCTGACCTGAGCAGCGATCTGGGCCTTACAGGTGACTCCCCCCAGTTTATATACTGGCATGACGTGCTGATGATTTCATTGTCAGACCTGTGTAGGTCCACAGACAAAACAGAATTCAAAAGGAGTATTTGAAGGACAATGAGAAAGGTTTTATTCTGTCTTGTTTGGAAAGCTTTCTGAGTGGAAGAGGCTGCAAGCAATGTTTGAGACACCCCCAAGAAGGTAAGGGAAGCTGGCAGAGAGGTGGCAGGAACTGACAGCTTGATTAGACAAAGAGATGTAGCAGCACACTATGTTTTAGCAAATGTGAAAGTGAGAAATAATTTAATAATATCCATATCCCAAGTACATAATTGCAGGGCAATGTGAATTTTAATGGAATACTATGCAACGCTGCTGAAATTTTCTTTTTCAGAGTGTGGATGAGGCCAGGAAGTAATTGGATCACATCTGGATTTTTCCTCAAGGCAGTGGTGAAGGCTTTTATTTTTTTGTTTTTAATTGGCACAGTCTGCATCAGAGCATGTCCCACCTTGAGTGACTGCCAGCAACATTAAGAGACATAGACACTAGAGAGAGGTCTAGCCCATACCTAAAGAAGTGTGGTCTCAGCTTGTGTTTGAGTATAAATAAATGTGCTGGATTAATAAAGCAGGCTTTAAAAAAAAAAAAAATAATGAAGGAATCTGCCCTACTGTCTTGGAAGGGCAAATGCAGGGTATGACAGAAGGCAAGATATTCTGTCTGCAGAAGCCAGATATGGAGAAGTCTTAAAGAGCAGATTGAGAATAACAAAGTTTTCATCAGCCTAGGCATCCTCTCATTGCCTCAGTTATCTGCTCCAGGAGCTGACAATACCATAGAAGTCATTCTCACATCCCCTTCTGCAGTATCCAATAGAATCATAGAATAGTTAGGTTTGGAAGGGACCTTAAAGATCACATAGTTCCAGCCCCCCTGATGTGGGCAGAGTTCTTGCTAAAAGGTTCTTTGTAGCCCTTTATGGTTTGCATCCAATATGAAAAACACTCTCAAAGGATTTTTTCCCAAAGGATTGCCTTTACCAGTTGGTTATGGCTGTTTATTAACAGCCATGTAATTTGCGACTAATTTATTTTTCCCTGCAGCAATGGCAACAAAGTCCTTTCACAGTTGAGAAGTGAGCAGCTGAACTGTGCCTTATGTTTGCACATCAGGCAAAGTCATACGGAGAAACACTGAAGCATAGTTTTATTCACAGTCAACAATGACTGTGGAAGAATAGGCTTTCAGAGACAGCCATTTTAAAAATGACACAAATATTTAATGAATGGAGACTGCTTATCTACATAAACCACATATTTGTATGGATAAATCCTGAATGCAAATAGCCTTGTCTTATTCCTACGTTCATTGTTTTTGTTCTGAAAGCATTATTTTTTAATATCACTATTAGGTTTAGTAAGTGTTTAAAATATTTAAAGAGAAATAGTAAAAATTTGCTGTCATTTTTCATATTTTCCTGCATTTTTCATTACCACCCTACCAAGCTAAACATCAGATTAAGTATCTGAAATTTCAGTAATTTTAACAGATAGCTATGCACATTATGTATTTGTTGAATTAGATGGCTGAAAATATTACCATTGTACACTGGCTAGCTGAGCGTATCTGTTACCTGGCCCTTCATTTTTAGGTGTGCTTCCAGCCTGCAGTGTAGGATAGCACCTAACTGCTATTTAGCTACCTAACTGCACCTGATTTCACCGTATCCTCTCTTTTTAATTAATTTTGGTGACACGTGAGTTCAAGTTAGTCGTTTATTTGTCCGCGTGCTTCTTAGCCAGAAATTTTTTTGAAATGAGGTGTCCTACTTTTCTGGTGGTTTGCAGCTTACAAACTGAAAAACCTGGTTTCCTTTATGTGTAGGTTGTGGGAGACTAGTACTGAACCATACGCATTTCTAAACTGTTCATTCTATTGAACATACCATAGAGAATCATCTTATGATGACCTTGATAGCAAGCATCCAGTTAACTTCAGCTGCATACCATATATATGATACATAGATTGACTATGGGAAAGAGAAACACTAAACACTCTGCTTGTTGACCCCTATTCTCTCACTCAAAGTTTTCTGTGAGCTGGGGAACAGTCAGCAAATACAGAACTACTTAGCACCCATCCGGTACTATTTTGAGTAAATTAATTAAAAAATTATCCTCAAGTACATCTGTCTTCTGGCACTTCCCTTGCTTATTTAGGATTTTCAAGTTAGAGGATAGAAGGGAAGAAGAACCTGATGAGGCGATATGTGATTTCCCATTATAGTTGTACAGAAAATGAAGATTTATACTTCTTTTTATCTACTTGAATCGCTGATACAACTTCTCTGATGTGAGCAATCTGATGAGATAAATTTTTGTCTTCAAAACTGCTGAGGTTTAAAGATGTATGAAGAGATAGTGGTGGTACCAACCACCAGATCAGCTACTACCAGAACCTTTAGCTGGAAACACAGATATAGTCCTGTCAAATGTAAGATACTGGCCCATAGTGTTATGTTTGATTTTCTTAAGGCTAGTAGTGATGTTAATTAGTGCGGTCTTCAAATGCTTTATCCCCAGAAAAAGTTCTTTCCTTCACCACTTAAATAGGATTTTGAGAAGAGAAGCAGAAGGAACTTTTGCTGTAACATAGGGAAGATATGAACTATGCTTTTGTTTATGCTGAAGCTCTTAATGGTGCAAATCCAACAGAATTAGGGAACTCTGTGATCAGTATGTAACACAGCATCCTGTGAAGAACAGGTAACACATTATGTAGAAAGAATGGTAATAAATGCATTAGAAATATGTGTATATAGATACATGTTTAGGTTCCCTCCCATCCAGAGATGAGTCTATGAATGCACAATTATAATTCTAGAAAACTTGCTTAAAACTTGCTGGAGTGCCAGCCAAAGGAAGGAGATCCCATAGCAAGGGATTTCTTCAAGAGGATGATGTTGTCCCTGCTCATGGCAGGGGGGTTGGGACTAGATGATCTTAAGGTCCTTTCCAACCCTAACTATTCTATGATTCTATGTTTATTGCAGGAGTCATGGTATAAGATTTAAGCAAGACTTGAAGCATACTTGTTAGTGATTAAATACAGGATGCTCTGTTGAGGAAACCATGCTGAATCTAGCAATGTATTCTTTAGAAAGGTAAATGAATCTTTGGATAATGTGTATTGTACATCTTATTTTAAAAAATAGTACTATGTTCCTATCATTGTTATGGTTGCAAGTCTTTGCCTAGAAGTTGCTAGTTTTGTAATTTGTGAGTTTATTCTGGAACAAACTATTAAGAGAGTTCTGACTTGATAGTACGAGACCAGACTGTATTACCTGGAGACATATATGCCTTTCTGATGTCTTTTTTGCTTCTCTGTAAATTCAAATGCCTGTACAGTCACTTTATTTCTTTAGTGGGGGTATGAGTGTATCTGCAAATACTGAAGTGGTGAATGGATTTTGGAATATATTTGTGGTACTTTAGGGCCATATTATCTCCTTTAAAGTGTTGTTTTCTCCTCAGACTGTCTTACAAGGAAACCAATTGTGGCTTCAATACCTCCAAAGGTATCCTCTTTGCAAATCAATGATCCTTAGAATCAGGCTTTTTAGTTTGCTTTTGCCCATTGGTTTCTCCATTGTAATGAACTGAAGTTTGCCTTTCCATTACAAGGTAATGCAAACCATTTCCTGAAAATTCTGTATCTTCTTCTCAGTTTTAAATAAGATAAAGAAATCATGGCTGTGGTATCATACAGAATGTGTAGATCTATCAGTTGAGAGTGGTGTTATTTTAATGCAATAAAAATAGTAAATTGGTAATTTTCACGTAAAGAACTTTATATACCTGTATGAACAGGTACTTGTGTGTTCAAAATGGGAACTCATATATAGCAGTCTTTCATGGCAAAAATATTTACATATTTCTTCCTTTTAATGTATCTGCTAGCTGCTTACATTGTGAACTAACTAAAAAAATTTGGTTCCCAAGAGTTTTTTCTCTGATTGTGCTGAATTTTGGAGCTTAATTAGAAGAATTTCCTTTGAGAACAATGCAAATGTGTCACTAGCTTTTTCTTCTAATGGTGGAATCTCTCATCTGGAACATAAAACATGAAATTTATTAATAGTTTGATATTTAATTGCGTATTGGCTAGTAAATTTTTTATCAGCCTTTGATTTACTGTGGTCATTAGAACTGGTTGGCTTGTTCATTGTTAATATGTTAACAGTTTTTACTGTCTTTCTTCACTGATAAATAATTACTGATTTAATCCTGATTTCAGTGTTTGAGGTAATAGTCTGGATCCAGTCTCAGGAAAGTGGAATATGATTGATAGTTCTAACAGCACTTCTTTGGAAAGATTGGCTGATGGCTGGTGAAAACTAGAGCTCTAGCACAAATTACTTGACTCAGTTTTGTGGAAGTTAGGTATCAAAAAGAGATAAACATAAATCTTGCAGTCCCAAATCCGTACTAATTGAGTTTTAGAAGCTTAAGTGAAGCTTCTAAACATAGGAATCTCTTAGCTTGGTAAGCTCCCTTTGTAGAGGGTGAAGAAATATGTGTTCTGCAGGAATTAGATCACTCAAAAATTAATCTACCCACACAGTGGAAGCCTGTCTCTCTGTGCTTACTAGAACAGAAACACTGAGTGACTTTGTTCTTGACTTTGACACTTGTACATCCCATAAAGTTGTGAAGAGAAATGTGGACTGACATATAAAATGGTGTAAGTGGTCAGTAGGAAATTCTAAAGGATGTTTAAATCTTGTCTTCTCTGATGCACAGTTTATAATTCACAGGGTTATCCCTGCCCACTTCTGGCTCACAGCCATGAAATTATCTTGCAGTTAGTTACCAACGTCATCCCTTTCTGAGAAAATGCTGTTGAACGTAGAAGGTTGCCTTCTCTCTAAGTCCTTTTCTGAGGTGAAAGAAACAAATAATTCCCTGTGTGAGCAGATTTTAACCCATTTTTAGTACCAAGAGAGATGATGTGGGCAGAAGGGGGAGAAATTCGCCACATCATTCTCCAGTGCTGTGCTACCCTCCTAGTGACAGATTTTTGCTAATGGCTATTCTTCCTTAATAAATAATAGACTGATAAAGCAAATCTGATAGTTTTAAAGAGAACCTAAATCACTGTAGATGAGAAATTCATGGCCACTGCAAGGGATTGGAACTAAATTATCTTTACGGTCCATTCCAACCCAAACCATTCCATGATTCTGTGATTCCAGCTACACATCGTGACAATAATTACTCAAGCATCTATGGTATTGACAGCAAGAAAGACAAAAGAGAACATACACTTCTTTTGTTAAGTTTCTGTCTGTGGCAGGAGAAATAGTACATCCTGGATTTTATTTATTTTGTTTTAAACAAGTGAATTGTATGTTTTGCTGCAATTTATATGTATTTAAAATAACTCACTTACCGGGGAGGGGCAGGGGTTACCAGAGTCTAGATTTTGAAACTGAAGGCTCTTAATTTTTGGAAGTGCGATTGAGGCTGGAGCATGAATTTATCATCTTCTCTAACAAAATATGCATTAAATGCCTATGAAATAACATGAAGAGGCCTGACCAGTTAGGAAGAAGCTCTGTGGAAGCTAAGAATCTCAGAAAAGCAGTAAAAATGAGAAGAGGGGAGGTTTTGTAGTAGTTTTTCCTCTCCACTCCCTGCTTAATATTGTAGCCATATGATTTTGCTTTGCAAATTATACTTAGTTGGAGAACTGATAGTCTTTCTCTGCAGAAGTTTTGAGTAGAAGGGAGACTTGAATGCCCTGTGTCCAGCTGTGCATGTCCCTGCTACCTGTGCAGCATAAGGAACACTAAGTAGAATTTAAAATATTATAGAGACCACCAAATCCCTGAATTCCTTGTAGCCTGAGGGCTCTGGAGTGCATGGAGGCCACAGTGCACAGTTGGCCTCCCCTGATCTCTGTCAAGTCCTGGTCCAGAGGATTTCTTGGGGGCTTTTTCCAGCTTCATTTATTTCCATGGAATCCTGAGTATCTGACACTTATAAATGATATAATGCTGATGAAATCAAAAGCAGTCTTAAACTAGGTTTAAGAACCAAGAAAAGGTACATAAAATTATGAAGTTTTAGGGAAGTGTTCCTGACCAGGTTACAGATTCACTTGGCTATATATTTCTAACTAATGTATGTTGTGGAATTCCTCTCTCCCAGCATTTTGGTCTTCTAAAGACTAAAGAAGACTATTGTAGACAAGAAATCTAGGATCCCTCTTTAGTTGAAGGGAAAAGTTAATAAACTTTTGTGTGTATTCAATCCTTTGCTAAATTAGGATTTCGAATTACGTGGCATATCCTTTGCAGGCGTCAGTTTCTTTCAGGACTCCTAAACTCCAGGAAAGAGTTTAGGTGACCACCTTAGTTTAGATGCATACCTTTTATACAGTGATGCATAGATGAGAAATCTGAACATAAAATACTTGGTCAACCACTATGAAATAGACTTCTGTGGGTATGTATATGCATACATACACAAACACGTATGTATATTTATGTGGCATCTTTACCTTTCAGGAATGTTCAGCTTCCACTCAAAGCTGGAAGGATATTGAAAATTGAAAGTTTCAGTAATTTACCTTTTCAATTCAGCTTGCGTGTACAAAACTATTATTTCAGCATTTGAGCGAGCCATGCTTGTCACTAGTGCAATTAATTAAAGGGTTCAGTGGTTAAATATTGCTACGAGTAGTTAAAAAATAAATTGTTGTTTTAAAGAAAGATTGGAAGACAACCGCAGATGAATAATCTATCTGTGGATATGTGCATAGATCCATAGCTGGAAAAATAGCTGCTGACATCTTACTATTTTTCATCACTTTTCTTCATTAAAAAAAGGCAGTTGGTGAAATTATGGTTGAGGGGGTGGAATATAAAGGAATGAAGCATGGATGGTAGTTTCCATTTTGAAATTCAGCAATTGTGCTTACAGCAAAGGAAAATCAATGCAAACATCACACTTGCAGACCAAAACTAATGGTAACTGTTTCATTTGTCAAGCCTTAAGTTAGAGTTGAAATATTTCTGTGAGCTACTTTAGTCAAGCTAATCTTTCTAAGATTGTCCACTTACACAAAATATTAAACTTAAAATCATATATCTGAGCAATTGATTTTGTTGACTACTGTCGCAACCCTGCCTATCTACCTTCCCCTTCTGTTAGTGAGTTATGATTGAAATTAATGGACACCTGCCTGCTGGGGGAATAGTCACAGCCACAGTCGCTAGCTAATGTGCCAACACCATGAACAATAATACACATCACAGGATTAAAATAGTCCTCTGTCTACATGTTTACTTTATTTAATGTCAGGAGGTGTCCTTGCTGTGGATGACTCTAAAGTCTTTCAGAGGAATGACTATCACACATTACTGTAGAGAGTGGTATACTTGGAAAATGACAAGTTAATGACCAGAACATTCCTTCTTCATTGCATCTTTTCTGTCCTCTCTTCTGGTGAATTCCCAACCTTAAACAAAGATATATGGGGACTAACAGCCCTTTAAAAAGTTGTTATAACAGTAACAGAATCTAATCATACTTAAAGGCCTGTAAAATCATCTGCAGTGTAGTTTAAATATATATATATATCTGCAATGACCCTATCTTCAATGTCATTTGGAAAAGTATCCAAACCATCTTAAAATTTGGCATACTATCGCAAAGTGGTTCCCATCACAAGTCTTCAGCACGGGTATGCTGTAATGTGATAAGCAATTTCTGTGGTTGCTGTAGGGAACCCAGCATATTTAATTATCTTTACTAAAGAAACAATAATGTGGCTGTTACCAGATCCAGAAGTACAACACAGACTCAGCCCGGTTCATATGAAGTCTACTATTTTAGTAATTCTAAAATATATAGGTACTTTCAATGACAATTTTTTGGCTGGATTTTTGAACAGACTAGTAAGACTTAGAAGAACTTAAAGCTTGGATAGTAATTAAGACCTGGTTTTATCACTCTTAATTAATTAGACACCTCTTAGAATTCAAAACCACCGTTATGCACCTGCATCTGTGTAAAGTTAGAAGACCTGAAAATCTTACTGGGTTTCTGTGTGAATATTCAAAACCAAATCAAATATGGAATGTATACTGTGTCCATTTTAAAAATCACCTAACAACTTTTCTGTAGCATAATGTTTTAGCTTTGTCTATCTCATAAACACTAAGGTTCAATAACCTTACTTTAAAATATTTAGAATATCATTGTATTATAGTACAGGTATTTATCTTTGAAACATACATTACCATGCCACTGGTTCCTATAATGGCTAAGTGTAATGTTTAGTAAATAGTGAATGGACATTATTTTAAGTGTTCCTAGAATGTGATTCTTTTCTACTGCTGTAGGAAAAATGGTGTCTAAGGGAGGCTACCAAGTTCGGCCACAGATTTTTCTGATACAAAATTTAGAGCTCTATACTGTGATAATTTCAAATGTTACATACAGTAGCTTTCTATACTTGCTTGTCACACCCACAAGCGTAAGTATTTTAAATAACAGAACCAAAGAGGTTAAAACAACAAATGAAAGGCTGGATGTTAGATTTCTCTTTTTTTTTTTGGCAGCTGTCTGTGTCTGTCCTGACATTTCCTTTAGTTTGTTTATCATGTGGGAGTCAGAGTTCTGGGACTCTTTTCTAGGCACTATTTTTTTTTCCCCCTGGAAGTAAGTTTTGTTGCCATGTGGAGGGACAAAAGTGTCAGCACAGGAAAAGCACGAATTCTGGAAATCTGATTTTTAACATTGGCAATCATCTTAAAGAAATCAGAACTTACACTTAAAAATACCAAAACAAAACCCCACTTTGTTTCCTAAATATTTATCCTTCTCAGTTCACTTCTTAAAACATTTAACTATTACTTAAAACAAAACTGATGGTGTTCAGAGAAGTGTAATACCTGTACATCACCGATGTCCACTTATACTAGAGTGATTTCTGCATAAGAAAAAGGAAAGAAAGCACACAGTTGTGTATTGGGTATGGCTGAGATGGAGTTAACTTTTCCCATAGCATCCCTTGTAGTGCTGTGGTTTGTATTGGTAGCTAGAAGGGCATTGATAACACACCAGTGCTTTGGCTACTGCTGAACAGTGCTCACACAGCATCAAGGCTGGCTGTCTCTCCAAGATTGCCCCCCTCACCAATAGGCTGGGGGTGGGCAAGATCTTAGGAGTGGACAGAGCCTGAACAGCTTGACCTAAACTGAGCAAAGGGATATTCCATACTGTGTAAGGTCTGCTCAACAATAACAGCTAACAGAAAGAAGGAGAAAAGGGAGGGTGTTTGTCATATATGATGTTTGTCTTCAAAAGCAACTGCTATGTGTACTCAAGCCCTGCTTCCTGGGAAGTAGCCAGATATTGTCTGCTGATGGGAAGTAGAGAATAATTTTTTTTGTTTTCCTTTGCTTTCATGCACGGCCTTTGCTTTTGTTTTATTAAACTGCCTTTCTCTTGACCCACAACATTTTTTTCCATCTTATTTTCTCCCTGCCTATCCTGCTGAGGAGGGAAGTGAGAGCAGCTTGGTAGGCTCCTGGCCACCAGCCAAGGTCAACCCACCACAAGATGTAATCATAATGCACATGTGCAGGTCACAGTTCACTGAGCACTATCTATATTTGTTAATTACCAATTTAGGATGACTATCTTCATATTTTCTTCTAAGAACAGTGACTTGATTTCTCATATGTCCTATTAGGCATGATGCAGAGAATCGATGGATGCTTACTAGTGCATACTAAGTATATTCAGCACCTCTCTGAGAAACTGGAAATCACTAGCCTGCAAAACTTAAAGACTAGCCTGTGACAGAGCTATTCCAGGTGAGAGAAAATACTTCTAGGTATGGAATACTACTGTACTATGGGAAGATCAGGCAATATCCATTCAACGTACACAATGCACCTGAGTAACTATTAAAACTGTAGCAGAAAATAATTTAATTTTAAAGTAGAGACTTCAGATAGGTTTTTTGGTTTGTTTTTTTTTTGTTTTTTTTTTTTTTAATACAGTTTATGTTTCCTCAACTATCTTCTCAGTGGCCACCAGCTTAGAATAATGCAAAGTCTAGATAAATATCATTTAGTTTGGAGCAATGGGAAGAATTCTCTGCTTTCTGTAGGCTTTCTGTTTGAATCATATTAGTTGCCAGTTTAAATTTGCAGGGCTATAAAGCAACTTTCCCTAGAGAGGTAACAATATCGCATTAATCATCTTTACTGGCTCCAACCGCCTCCAAATCAAATTCAAACTCACCCAAGTAGCTTAAAAATCTTTCAAAGTTAACTCTGTAATTGCTCACTTACTCCCATATTGGTGTAAGCATGTATTCTGTGATTTTTCCACAATTATAAATCTTGCTTTTTGTTTCATAGCATCTCTCAGAAAGACCCTTGAGCCAAAAACTGCAATTGAGGCTTCCAGTCTGTCAGATTCTCTAACCTGTTTTCAAGTATAAGCACTCTACTTCCAGCTCATAGTAGTTCCACTACTCCATCTTAGTGTCATCCTTTTGTCTTTTTCTTTCCTCATCTTCCCTTGACTTAGTTCTGTCTGCAGTCATCAACATCTTAGTGGTGGGACAGGTAAAAATCTCTTCCCTACTCTTTTTGACCAGGATTGAAATATTAATACCAGAGCAGTTGAACTTGTTTCAGCAGAATAAAGGGAAGAAAAAAGTTCCTAGTATTTTCATATTTAAACCTCTCTATTTTAGGTCTGTCTAGCTTTTTACACCTCTTTAAGAGAAATTCAGAAGTAGCAGAGGAAAGCAGAGGCATTGGTGGTCCTTTTCTTGCAATACTTTTTCTCTTGCTCAAAAAAATGGCTGGGAATTTGACGCTGCTTGAGCAGGAGGGTTGGACAAGATGACCTCCAGAGGTTCCCTCTAACCTCAACGATTCTGTGATTTTGTGAATTGATTTTGTTGTATCTCAAAGAAATGCTTTTTCTAGGAGAGCTATTAACAACAAGATACTAACAGAGGTGCCAATGACCGCTACTCTCTAGGTGTTACATAACAGTTGCCACAAAAGAGAATGTTTCTGCTTTGTTTTGAAGCCGTGAGAATATTCCCTTGTGACTGTATCCTGCCTGCCTGCCTTCTCCCACAAATGGGTAGGTTTCATCCACCAGTTTTTCCCTTTTATGCAAGGGAGCAACTAAACTATATAATCAGGTTCAGCTAAAATCATGCTTTAGTTTTCACAGCTATGCTAAGTACACTTTTACATTTTCTTAGGCTTAATCTCTACTACATAAAATACCATACTTCTGTAAATGTAAACATGTGTCTGCATCAAATAATACCTGTTAAAACAATTTCACTGAGTAAAATAAACCCAAACATTTTCTGAAATATTAGTACTTAGTACCAGTTTCATTACTTTTTAAAACAATGTCCACACTGGAGGAAGATTAAAGGAGTTGTTTTTAGCCTAGATGAAACTAAACAGTAAAAATTAGTTTTGATTTGGTTTAGCGGAAATCCCATTCGTTTTCCTTAGGCAAAAAGTGCACAGCTTAGATTTTTCATAGTAGCTATTAATCAGAGAACAGGCTGCAGTTTGAATTTGAAATGCAATGTATTCAAGAGGCATCTTCATAATCTTAGGATGTGTAGGCCCTTAGAGCAATGGCATAGCTTGTCCCTATTCCATATGTACTCACCTGAGACTTTCAATATGGGTACCAGTTAATTGCAAGGACAGATACCTGCTAGCAAAGACCTACTTAATTGCAGTTACTATTCAATAGCTGTTGGTATAGCAATGGTTTCTGCATATTATTAATCTAGACTGGATTCAAAAGAAATCGTAAGGGGGAATCTTCTTCCTCCCTTCCTTCAAGGTTATTAAAGCAAGAATGTAAGTACTAGAGGTGCAGACTTACCCAATCATTCACTTACAGTCACCAGGAGCTAAATTTCTGTGTTAAGAGAAAACAACTGAGAAATTTTCCTTATTAAGAAAAAAAAAGACAATCTTTCTGAGTTTTTATATCTAGCAGTAACGCTGCATGTGACTGTTAACTGTAAATGCAAATCTGTGGAAACTGCAGCTCAAGCTGTGTTTGCAGCTAGGGTGCTGGAACACTGATGTAATAACCTAGAAAATGTCCCAGATGAACTTTCCTTACTCAGAACTTGGTGAGTTCTGAATGACACTCTGCTTTCATATTGAGGAGACAAAATATGATCTCAAAACTGTGGTCCAAATCACAGTAGAAAAAAAATAGTGTCCTAAAATAGTTCAAAGGTTTCCTCCATAGTAACTTATTATTTTTGTTTATGCTTCCTTTTAAAGGATGTCAGTACAAACAAAAAATTAGTTCAAGTGTCAGCATAAATCATAATTTGTAACTGTACTGATTGGCAAGTTATGGTACTGCAGAGATGGTCCTTGGATAGAAGATTAGTGTAGTACCTGCAATCTCTATAAACAGTCATCCTTGGTTAGCAGATTGTAGTAGGTCTGGCTGGAATAGACTTAAACATCTTCACAGCAGCCAGTGTGCTGCTGTGTTTTGGATTTGTGGCTAAATCAGTGTTGATAAGAAAACAATGTCTGGGCTACTGCTGAGCAGTGGTTTGCACAGTGTTAAGGCACTCTGCTTTTTTTCTCATTCTGCTCTGTCTAACTGAGTATGCTGGGGGTGGGCAACAGATTCGGTGGGCACATAGTCAGGACAGCTGATCTAACTTGGCCAAAAAGATATTCTATACCATATATTGTCATACTCAGCTGTAAAAACTGGGGCAGAGGAAGAGTGAGTGTTTGTTTTCCAAGGTGGCTGTTTGTATGGGCATTGATCTGCTTGTGGGAGGTGGTGAATGATTTCCTTTGCATCATTTCTTTGTTTTTTACCTCCCTCCTTCATTGCTGGTTAAATTGTCTTTATTTCAACCCACGAGTTTTCTTGCTTTTGTTCTCCCTACTCCCTCCCACGACCTGCCAGGGAGGGCAGGAGAACGAGAAAACATCTATGTGGGTGCTTGGCTGCTGTCTGGGGTCAACCCACCACACTGATAAACTAATTTTAAGCAAATTAATACTACATCCTTGCTGCAGCCTGGAGCTTTTACAACTCAGCTCATATTCAAGATATGTCAGTAGCCAGGTATGAGAAATGATTAGCATTGACAACCTGTGCAGCACAACTGCTTCAGAGGTGACCAAAATCTACCTCAAAACATGCTGAATACATACAAAAATTGAAGAAAATATATTAAAATAACAAAAAAGCCTAGCAAAGCCATGTGCCTCCACAAGAAGCATCACACATTAAAGTGGTAGTACTGTTTCTTCCGTGAGATAGTGCAACTAAAAGCATTGCTAATGGAGTCAGTGGAGTGGCTTTTAGTTCTTATGTTTGAGAGTTTCTTGAATTTTCTTTAACTAAAAATCCGATTTTATTATGCTGCATTTAAGTAACACTGAATGTGCAGTCATGTTCATAAAAGCTACAAACCCCAGAAAGATATGGGTAAAATTGTGATTTTTTATTATGATTACACTGCTGTTCTAACCACAAGGATGCTTCATCACATTGTGACATGCACCTATATAAAATGATTTTGATGTTTCACCAGTATAATATCCTATTAAAGATACAAATTGGCATTCTGTCAGTGTAACACATCCCTGAGGTCCTTCAGGAATTACTATTGAATTTCATTTTTCATTTAGCTGGCTGTATGCTGTACATTTATTAACAAAATGGAACTTTGGTAGATCTGCAGTGAACTGCGTTCACCCTTCAGGCAAACAAGCCCCTCAAAGCTCAAAAGTTTAAGCTCACAAGCTGTCTGCTTGTCTTGCAAACTTGCTTCTTTCTGCAAACCTAAAAGCACTCAACAGGCTGATGTGGAAGGGATTGCCTAGGGGAAATGTGAATATTTCAGCAGTGAACCACTGGGAAGCTCCCACAGTTGAAAAGAAAAGCATCAGAAAAGCCTCTCAGATACGTCTTGGAAGTAAATCACTAATGGTAATATTTAAATTATTTTTAGAAGAGGAAATATGAATGAAGATGAGGTACAGATTAGTGGCTGGGCCAAAAACATCGTTAATGAGAAGTGAGAGAAGAACAAGTGCTGAATACAAAGGGCAGGGGCTGACAACAATGGTCCAAATCACCAGGGAGACTTGAGTTGGAGGAAGAACTGCAATTAAAATACTTCCAAGCTCACCAAATTCTTGAGCAGGACTTTGTAATAAATACTTGAAGACACCAAGAATCTATTTTTCATAGCTACTGGAAGAAGAGAGATTCAGTTATCAGTAAGTGACTTCACTGTCAGAAGATTGTCTGGAATTTTCGATTACAGAAGGATAATGATTCTGGGAGCTGCAGATTGTGATACAGAACTCATTTGAGTATGAAAGTCATATTCTTAAGGAATATTAACTGAATGTTGTGTGACCTGGTGAGGGCTGACTGGATTTAAATGTTAGTCTTTTTACACATCAGCAATTCTGCATTTGCTGTCTGTGATCATTAAAAAGGAATCAGGAGGTTATGGGAAGATTTAGGTACCTGATGCCAGTCACAGTAGAACTTGTTTGTCATAAGAACTGGTACCCTCAGGATCAACTATTTCTGACCTGAAGAGCTCACATGTAAACTACAAAAGCAGTATGAGCTGGTGTAGGAAGACAAGTAGAATATACAAATGGATAGTAGTTTAAGGAAGATTGTACTTAAGAAAGAAGTACTGAAATAGCATAGCACACGTTAGGTCAGGAGGAGAGGTCTTTACTGCAGGCATAGAAAGAACATCTAGGGAAGACAGTGGCTGAAATCAGTAGGAGAGGAAGACTCATTACCTTTTGGTGATTTTGATGTTAGCACATTTTGCCAAACTTTCTTGTACACAGGAAACAGAAGTATGGACAGTGCAGTTAATTTTCCTTCCTCAAAGTCTCTGCTCTTCTGTTACTCATTCAGGAGTATTGTAGATGCCATATTACACAGATTTTGCAGGTAAATCATACCAGTATAATGGACAAACTGCAGGAGGTGTGCTGTGTTTCCTCACAAATCATCAGTTTGGCATAATCACTACATAGCCAAAAGTAATTTTTTTTTTTTAAATTGCTCTACTTCGTATCCTGCTGTGTAAGCAATCTTCTTCCTTAAAGTTATAATAGTTTCCTTCATAAAAGCCATTGTCTTCAAAGAGTTGTTTCATCTAGACTGTAATTTTCAGAGAGTGGATAACAAAACAGTTTTCCTGGTGTTTTCTTACAGCAATTAGCTATAATGAAATTTAAGCAAATTACACGTTCAGCTACTATCAGCTATCTAGGTCTCTTGTTCAAATCCTAGTGATATCATTCCCCAGCCAATCTTATACATGTACAGGTACTTTGATAATTGCTTTCAATGACTCCATTCAATTTAGGAAGATCTACTTTGCTGCATTTGTTTCATATTTGATCTGATAAATGCTAAGCTTGTACCGTTAGCATGTTTTCTGTGCATCTTGCAGTTGTGATTACATTTTCAATAGTCAGACAACAAAAGCTGTTATTTAACTACAAATTTAATCTTAGGAACTACTTCAAATTAAGTTTCTCATTATACTTCACATTTCAGTTGTGTTAGTGGTTAGAGCTGGGCAGCGTAATTAAGAACTCACTTAAATGAGCCTTTTGAGTAGGCTTTAACCTGTGACTCTCAATCATGTAGTGTATCTTAGCTGAGTGGACAATAACTTACTAAAATGAGCAACTTAACACTACCAGTTTGCTTCATAATGCTACTGATAATACTTTTCTACTTAGGTATCACATGCCACCTACCTTGTTAATGCTGCTTTATGTTTTGCTGTGGCTTTTACATTAAAAACTCAGTTTCTCCAGAACTATTACAGCTTTTTGAAATGTCTTTGCAATAATTCTTAGATCTGAAGAAGCAGCTGCAAAATGTCATGGGGCAAAAGTATCAGGGTATTCCAGAAACTGGTTATGGTGGCAACAGGAGAAGGAATTCAGATCATTGCTTTGTGTTCTGTAATGGTTGACTTGTTCTGCAGCAAATGTTAACACCCCTGCAATAGAGTGAGAGCCGGTGGTATATTGTTTAATTCTTAGAATTCTGGCTTGAGGTATCTGGAGGCATAAAAAATAGCAGAAAATGGGAAATACAAGTGTTTTATAGCATTGAAATATTTTGTAGAACTTGTTGTGTCAATGGCTCTCTTGTTTTATATGTGGAAAATAAGTAGTGACATTGGCATGCTCTTTTAGTATAAAATCTTTCATCACAGAAGACTACAGGTCTGACAAGAAAGGAAAATAGTGAGTTTTCTGCTCTGGTGATTCATCATATAATTTTAGGCCTGCAACTGGAACGGAAACTACCACATGCTCAACTGTGACTCTTTCTCCCTTACCATCTAATTGAAACCTTCTGCATCTATAAATAAATCATAAAAATCTCCTATGCATATTATGAGATGCTGAAGGCTTCCAAAACTAATTGGCCCTCTGTTGGGAACCAAATAAAAATAAGAATGCTAAGTTCTTTCAGCAATATTTTGGTAAGCCTGTAAATTGGCTTTGAGAAGTGGCATAATCTCCTACTATGCATTACTTGGGAGATTTGCAAGTGGAAACTAGATGGTTTAGAAAGGGATATTATTTGACTGGAGAAAATGATTTGGGAATATTGCCAAAGTTAAGATTATACAAAGAAGGGTGTGAAGAAGATAAAAAGAAGATTAAAATGCAGCTGGAATATACTATTGTATTTGATAAAATACATTTTGAGAAAAATTAAACAAAAGACACGAATTAAAAAATTTTAATTTGAACTTTCTGGGAAAACACTAAGATTTTTTTTGTTTTGTTCCTCTCCACCCCCCTCCCCAAGAATAATGACTGGATTTCCTGAACTAAGTGTGATTCCAATCATTAGAAGTTTCAACAGGTATTTTTAGTCTATGTAATAGGAAATAAAAAATGTTGCTGTTGGTAGTATAGGTGTTTACAGTGGGTATGTTGCTATTACTTCAATAGAAATTGAAGCGAGGCTCACTTAAAAATCCAACTCTAAATCTCCCTGGAAACTTCTTGAAATCTGCTTATCCTTTAAGTCACATAGCATCAGGTAATACCATAGTATTGCTTAAAAAAGGACAGATTATTCCAATTGTTGCTCTCACATGTTTCTTTCTGCATTAAGCACAAACTTCAGAATATTTACCAGGAATTGGGTTTTGGTAGCATTGAGGGTAGATTTAAAAATGATAGTGCTCAAGGAGGTGCGGTCTTCAAGTAGTCTCAGTGCTTGTACAGTGAAAGCATACAAGATGGTAAAGGTCGATCCTCTGTGTATCTGTCCCCCTTCTGAGGTAGGGACAAAGGAATAAAGGATGCTCCTTGCTTATCTTCCTCTATTCTTGAGACTGACTTTATGTTTTACAGGCTTTTTATTGTGCTGATGCTAAGCACAGCTCAGCACTACTAGACATTCCCAGATATTCTTGCTTGATAATAGTTATTCTGCAAAAGATCAAAATTCTACCTAGCTTTTCAGAGCTACGTAGTGATTAATGATGATTTGGCAAATCCTCGGGTCTGCCGGTCCTGACTCTCATGGGGGTCTTCAGAAAGCAGTGCACAAGCAATTTGGGAGATTCTGGAAATGTCTTGTGAACCCTAATTTAACTTCTGGATATGCCGAGTAGGAGTAGTGCTCTACTGAACTGACTGTTTGTGAATAATGAATGAGCTTTCTGTGCTAGGATATATTCAGATTGTACAACTCTTGAAGCACAAGACTGGTATAATCCCCCAAGGAGGAAGAAGAGCAGGCATACCATCCAACTGCTGTGGAATGAGGCTGGCAAATTAGTTACAAATAGCAGAGAAAAAAATGGAGTAGTCAACGTCTCCCTTTTTTCAGTCTTCATGGGTAAGGTCAGCCTATATCTGTGCCAAGAAGCAATGGTGAAGCATACAAGTGAGCCAGTGATAGAAGAGGGACAAGTTAGGGACCATTTGTGCAGGTTACAACAATGTCTATAAACATATGTTGTTAGGACCTTATAGATGCATCCAAGGGTGCTTAATAGGGTTGGGTGATATCAGTGCAATGCCACTCTGTCACTTCTGGAAGGTTATGGGGGTCAGGGAAAATTCCAGATGAGAGGAAGAGGGACTGGAAAATATTGCCATATGCATAAAATGCAAAAGAAAGATTCAGGGAACTAAAGATTAGTTGACACATTAACTAGTTAATAATTGAGCATCTGATTTCTTTATATGTGTATTTGCTTTCTGTCTGATCAATGGAAGCAGAACAGAAGTGACAATTCTCGTTTATTGGATGATACAGGATATTCATGAGCATGTATTTTTGTGGAAAAATAGCTGCGGTGGAGGGAGACCAAAACGTTGACTCTGCTAGTTGAAGACCAACTGGAACTAAAGAACAGGCAGCAACAAAGAAGCATTTTTCTAGGTGAATTCATTTTAGTCAATTGCAACCCATTCTATTAACTTTTAGCTTTGGTTATTTTATCCATAATAGTCTGAGGTATTGCCTTTTTAGAAAGTCTCTGATGTAGTGCCTCAGAAAGGAGCTGTTGCAGCCAAAATGTATTTAAATTGAATAATTATGGCAACGTAGTTCCAGTATCTCTTAGAGTGACAAACTGACAGCAATGTTTCTCTCTTTACATAGGTTCATGAAAAAAAGATCATAGTGGTACAATAAGATCTGTCTTTTTTTCCTCAAACACCATGGCTAGCTAAACTTTGTAATGAAAATCCAGATTTCATCATATAGAAGAATATGCTACAGATATTACAGAAACAAAATGCGACTCAGCTGTGTATCTGATATGAACAGTTCATTTCCTTCTATTGGGTTTTAAAAATATTTGTTCAAGCAATCTGTATGATTTTCATATAATCTGAAAGGAAAATATTTGGCTAAGACAGCTCCCTGAACCAGTACCAAACCTGCAAGCAACTTTCTGGTATGAATTTGTGCCTTTTGCTATGTGCAGAAAGTATACTGACGTTCTAAGTCATTGTATCATTCACAGCAGCTTGTATGCTTACGTGGAGGTATGCTGGCTTTGAGTGGGTTAGAGTTAATTTTCTTCATGTTAGCTGATATGGGGCCATGGTTTGGATTTGTGCTGGAAACAGTGTTGATAGATAAGACAGGGATGTTTTTGTTACTGTTGAACAGTGCTTACGCAGGGTCAAGGTCTTTGTTACAGTGTGGGGTCCAAAAGAGGGTGCAATACTCTAGATGTGGGCTAGCAAGTGCAGAGCAGAGGGTGACTGTCCCTCCCCTTGACTGCTCCATTTCTTGTACCTGGCTAGTTGAACGCTCATTCTGATCAGCTAGCTGTTCTAAATCATATTCCTGGTACCACAGCAATTGAAGGCCTGGGAAAGAAAGCTTAAGTATGTGAAGTAGAGAACTTCATTGACAATACTTGTAGAACTATGCTGATTTGACATGGAGAAATTGAGACCTTGATTAATCAAAATGCTTTAGCATGTGGTTTACTTTTTGCTTTACTGAATAATTTTTGAGATGCTTGGTGCTTTGGAGGCCTCTCTGACATTATGCTGCCCCACAGAGTTCCATGGCAAAAAAGTGCGTAAGTCAGATTCTCTGGAAGCTACAGCTAACACAGTAACCACATGACCCTTTGCTCTTTTTTATTTGAACAAGGATCTCCCTACAATAATATGTGTGAATGTTGCCTAAAGATGACCAGTTTATTCCAGTTGATGACTGCACACTGATTCTGCAACTAAAACAGAATTTCAGGTAATGGTGTGCCATTGCAGTTACTGATTATAACTTAAAGTAAAATTGTGCTACTAATGAGTGTGTTGTGTATTTAAGTGTTTGTGCAGTAAGAAAGAGAGCATCAGGGCATCTTCTACATGAACTTACGATTCCAAAGCACTGAAGTAGTTCCGTGATTACAACCAGTACTTAATGATACACAGCAGCACAGTACATTAAGGAGATTTTATTGACTTCAATTATAGATAAACTAATCAGCAGATAATGACGGAAAGGAAAGTGAATGTCGCCAAACACTAAACGTGGAACACACATACTGCAAATCAGTAATGTTTCAAATTAAGTGCTTACGGACCAATAATTCAATGATTAATAAAACATACACAACTTAAAATCGTATCAGTCCCTGAAAACTATACAAAATATGTTAATACAGCTAAATTATTATGTCCTTTACAGTTCCTGGTTGATAACTGTACCATTTGAATACAAAGATCTTCACAGTGTGTACAAAACGTAATTTAAATTCAGTAAATATTGTACAATTCAAGTACATAACAACTCTGCCCTCCTCCCTCAGAATATGCCAAGCAAAATAGAAATATCTTTATCTTTCCCCTTTGTTGCAGTTAAATAATACACAATGCTTACAGTATTATTGCTAAATTCTGAATAGCTAACTCTTTGTCAGCACATGAATGTTGAGTCTGAAACACTTCAGGAGGCTGATTTTTTTTCT
The DNA here is from genome assembly GCF_000696875.1 of Nestor notabilis. NCBI lineage: Eukaryota > Metazoa > Chordata > Aves > Psittaciformes > Psittacidae > Nestor > Nestor notabilis. Next base: position 115,725 of record NW_009925203.1, on the reverse strand, counting down.
CTTTTTTCTTTTTTTTTCCGTTTTGCACTTCAGGCTTTCCTTTTCACCTCAGTGTCACTATAAATGCTTATATGGCATGCAAGTAAATTCTTTCAAGTCCAGAGCTTGGAGACAGCAGAAAAAGCAACCCAACTATGTTGTGCTATTTAAATATATACCAAAATATTCAGGGCATAGTGTCTTGTCTCTCATATACTGGCAGACATTTTGGCCAGTCTTAAGCATCTGCAGTGTTTTCATTTTATGATCTCCTTTCAGCAGTGCCTCTGCAAGCCCCTCAGAGCCTGCCTCCTCTAAACAAGCTCCAGTCCTTTTCAGGAAATGGCAATTTTCTTTCCCTGTGCCATCTACTATTAGAGTAAAACAGTGGCCCAGAAGAATCACTTCTTGCAGTGCCTTAAATCAGATGGGAACTACGCAGTTCCTAGATGTAGAGCCTATCTTTCAGAACTGCCAATCACAGTCAGTCAATTGGTCAGTCAGTTTCAGATTAAAGGATTCCAAATTTCCATGCCAAGTGATTTAATTTGCAGTTACTATTATTTTCCTACATTTCTCTTTCTAGGATCTTTGGCCAGATTTTGAAGTGTATTTCAGCAACTGTGAAAGTTGGAAACCTGGCTGAAAACTGACTGTTAAGTAATCCTTCCATTTTACCATTCAGGGTGTTTCCATAATGGCTGTATTGCAAAGTATTTTGTGATAATCAGGGTAAAACAAACCACAAAGAGGCAGTACCACTTGGACTTGCAACATCCATTTGACATAATATTATATTTAAACATTTTTTTATTTGTTTTATTTAAAAATTAAAAGGGAGGATTTTTAGGTACAGTTATACAGGGAAAATGCTATTTAAGCCTCCCAGATAAAACATGGTTTTAAGGAAAGACCTTATAAATGCAGGGAAAAGAGAAGCACAAGGCAAAGGCAGAGGAGTATTGACATTCAGCCTTCCCCCCCCCAACCCGTTGTCTCTCTCTCTTCCCATCTCCCTTTTACTTTGATGGTGAAAGAATTCACCATCTTCTTTCAAAATAACATGACACAGCAGATGTTTACAAGAGTTCTGCTCCTCAGCCTACCCAGTTTAACATCAACAAGTTGGCAAAAAGAGCAATAGTTTATTATGGAATATTCCCTGATAGTCTAGTGTAGTTGATAGAGAACTATATTTGCTTATTATTGTGAAACTTCAATAGAAAATTTCTTTTAAAGGCATTTTTGGAAAAAAGTAGCCACCTGTGCCTGAGCACACTCCCCACTTATAAAACAGCACCTTATCTTGTTGGATGTTTGAAATTCTTCTATATTTTATAGAATTAATTTCCCAGTGTGTTCTTCTCAGTGCATTTGGGAAAATATGCCTTTAAAGTAATATAAATTATTGTGGCATTTGATTAATTTCAAATTAATAAAAGGCCAAATGCTGATATTTCTTACTATCATAAAAACTCCCACTCATTAAGAGTGTCCTTGAGTAAAAAACCCAACACAAAAGAACATTCAACAGCAGAAAAGTTTGAAGTGGACTTTCAGCTTTGCAGTTAGGCTTAATTTCATGAGGCCAGAACAGCTGCAGTTCTGCCACAGAGATTTGCCTTCACAGAGGCTTGTACTACAGTTTATGCAAGCTCTGCCACACATTGCTGGCTGGTACTCCAAAGGTTTCTTACATTCTGCTTCTGCTCACAAGGCACAGTACTGAGGAGCTTGAATGCTGAGGGCTTTAATGTAGCTGCACATTGTCACCCACTTGTATTTCCTTTGATAATCCCGTGACAGTACATACCACATTGAAACAAAGTTCCTTTCTTTTTCATGCCTGAGTAGACGCACTGACTCACTCACTGAATAATGCCATCAGATCACATTCTCCCAGTTGTCAAAGCCTGACTCTATGCAGTTTCTGCCTGGTTAAGAAAAACATCTTTCTGAAAGCCCTAGTATTCTGTAGTAAAATAACATATAATAAAAATACCAAATTATTGTTTTAGTTTTGCCAGACCAATTGGGTTGAGAATGACACTGATCTCTAAAATTAGAGCTGTATGTATAATTTGGCAGAGAAACATTTTGCTGCTGCAGGATGTATTTAATTTCAAGATGCTTTTCCACATCACCCAGAAATTGTGTCTGTATGGTTTCGGCAAACTGAATCAATCCAAAATTACATGTGATGGGTGGAAGAAGATTGTCCTGGGTTCAGCTACAGCAGTCATTTTTTCTCCTTCATAGTAGCTGGTGCAGTGCTGTGTTTTTGACTTTCAGCCTGGGAACAACACTGATAACACCGATGTTTTTCTTTGTTGCTCAGTAATGTTTACTCTGACCAAGGACTTTCTCAGTCTCATGCTTTGCCAGAGAGGAGGGGAAGCCAAGAGGAAGCAGAGACAGGACACCTGACCCAAACTGGCCAAAGGGGTATTCCATACCACAGCACGTCATGCCCAGTATAGAAACTGAGGGGAGTTACCTGGAAGGCCTGAGCAGCTGAGTGATTCCGAGTTACCAGCTGGGCTCAAACCACGATAAAGATGAAATAATTTCTTTACCAGTATTGAAAAAACACTGGAAAAGGAGGAAAAGTCAAGAAATAGAGCTGGATCCCGTGTTTTTGGAAATAAAGTTACTTCACTGATTTGGATGAGGTCTGTCTGATTACTTCAGCAGTGGAACCTACTCTTGAGTGGAGATTCTTGTTTAGTTTCCTGGCACTGTACAGAATAATTGCCTAGGGAATCTCAAAGTGTGTCTGTCAAAGACATGGGAATTAGCAAAGAGGAAAAAAGTTTGCGTATTCTATCTTATCTCCCTGCCAATATAGATTTTGTCTCCATGGTATAGCTTCTACATCATCATCCAGCTGTACTGGACACTGTTCTGAGTTTCACATGTCATTTGCTTCTGAGCCTTGAAAACTATGCCAGATAAAAAATTATGGATTATTGGCAGTAGGGTTTCTTCCTAGTGCTAAGTACATACATAGGGAAAACCATTTATATCACTCTAGTTTGTTGGGGTTTTTTCTCTGTTTTTCTGCTTCTTCTGAAAGAATGACAGGTATTTTTCTTCTCATTTTATTCTCCATGACAAAGCCAGTTTTAGGTTTTTAGAACAATGGGAAATTTGAACAGAATAGTAAGAGATGCCTTCTAGGGTGGTAATTCAAAGTTCTGAAGCAAAAGTGCATTATCTGCCTTATGCTTAAACTAAACGCATACAGAAAAAGGCGTCCCTCTCCAAATCCTGAGGCTATCATCTCCTTGTTACAATTCCTTATGTACGTTATACGTCCATGTGCAACAGAGTCTCTGTTGCAAAATCTTTGCTCCCCTGCATTTAACTCAGGATTGCTTCTTAATCTTTATTCCCAGGTTAACAACAAGCTATAATCAATTGCTTATTAATCAGCCTTGACATGTATTCAGCTAATTAGCAAAGCAAAGCTGGCAGAGTATTTTATTATTACAGGTAAGCTTTGGGCTGGTTATAGCTTTAATTTGTTACTTTTGTCTCTTTCTATTTCATCGTTAAAATTTCTATATCAGTACATTTTCTCGAGTGATATGTTTTATTTTTCTCCTAGAGACATGGATTGCACAACCCAGCAAACATGCATATCTGAACATTTTAAATACCATGATCACCTGTACCAAACTTTGAACTTACACGTCCACTGGCACTCTAGAATGGAGAACCTAAGCCTTCATTTAATTTTCCTTTTCAAATATATTTCTGAGTATTTGTCTGTATTTCTTCATTCCTTGCTATTCCTTTGTTCAATGTTCTATTTCTGCTGAATAAGCTCTCATAAGATACAGTATCGGTTCCCCTGTGAAGATGAGTATTTGGAAATTCTATGCGTTACAAGGCATGAGAAGCATTGAAAAGCCACAAAGATCTGTGAGAACAGCCACCATGTCCCAAAGGACACAGTGCTGTCTGCTCTCCCTCATGCCTGTCATTATGGCTCAGTGACTGTGAACAAAATTATCAGGCATACAACAGGATGCCTTTCGGAATACTTCCAGAAGGTGGGTTGCTCTGCATGAATAATTTGGCTCAAAGTTACATGGGCTCCTTCCTTGTGTCCAGATGGGAGAATGAATACAACATACTCTAATCCTGTCTATGGCCCTGCTTTGCACAGCTGTCTGATATCCTTTAGCTTGCACTAATAGATTCCTTAGAGGTTAATATATTTGCATGTTTACAAAACAGTCACTATCATGCAGTAATGTAATCACAGTGCTCTTAATGCTCTTCATATCTTTATGGAAGTAGTGCAACAAGAAAATACCTAAAAACTTCCTCCGGGACATCTTGCTTACTGATCCCTGAGTTTATACACATTGCTGCTTATCAGCATCCTTTGTTTGCAGTCCATTTGGAATCTTACTTCACACAGCAGTGCTTACTGAGCTAATGTTGCAAGATATTGCTCAGAGACCTTTCTGTAAGCCTACTTATGATCTTGACATACTTTGGCTACTGTGTCCCCTCAGCTATTACATTTTCACTTGTAGCATCAAAGAGCAGTTATGTTTCACTGTCACAATTATCTGTTTTTAAGCCTCTGCTTCCTTGGTTTTAAAGTTTTGTTATTCACCAGATGTTTGCCTATTTTTAACTCATAGTGCTGGTTTTCTTTATTAGGGACACAGAGTTGTCTTGAACCAGATTGTTCAAGATTGCAACATACCAGCTCCAACCTATTGCTTCCCTTTCTTCCTCTTCCTACCCTAAGTCTCCACCTATCCTTTACTCTACAGTATATATTGGCAGGCCTTTAGCAAGTTTGTTAATTATCTTTGTTGAACTTCAAACACCTATAGGCTAGTACCCATGACTTGCCAATTGCTTTTGTGTCCTTCTCTGTTCTACCTGAAGTACCCAGTTCTTAACCTGTTAACAATTTTCTTTACATCTCTGTTGATTTAAGTTATTATTTTCCTGTCATCTCTGGCTTTGACAGCTTCCCTACGGTATTACTATCAATCAACAGCAACGCTTCCCCAACTTATCTGTTATATGGTCCTTTTCCCAAACCTTTGACCTTTCCTATTCCTTTCAAAGGGGCCAAACACAAATATTTGATTTCTAAATTCTTTTGAATTTTAAAATTAATATACTAAGTAACTCTATCTGGCAGAAAAGCACTCTCAGAGCACCTTCACAAATCCTTCTGGTATGTATATAATCTGTGATTCTAAAAGATGTTTTAAGCACCAAACAACAAAAGCACTTGTAAAGTCAGACCTTAAAGGTCTTCGCTAGTCATGGTCTGAACAAACTGAAATCCAGAACCATATCTTATAGCTCAGCTACACCACTGCTTTCTAGGAAGCCTGACAAAGTGAATGGAATTAAATCTTACTTCAAGCCTCTTACCTATATTCCTTTTAAGACAGTGCTATAACTGTCCACCATGTCCTCTTTTTAATTGGACCAGTGTAAACTAGCTTCCTTTTGGTAGTGGTAGGACAAGGGGTAATGGCTTCAAACTTGAACAGGGGAAGTTTAGATTAGATATAAGGAAGAAGTTCTTTACAGTGAGGGTGGTGAGGCACTGGAATAGGTTGCCCAAGGAAGTTGTGAATGCTCCAACCCTGGAGGTGTTCAAGGCCAGGTTGGACAGAGCCTTGGGTGACATGGTTTAGTGTGTGGTGTCCCTGCCCATGGCAGGGGAGTTGGAACTAGATGATCTTAAGGTCCTTTCCAACCCTAACTATTCTATGATTCTATTGATTCTATATGATCTTGATTTGCTGTCTCCAGTTATGCACTGTTGTGCAATTGTTCTCTTCCTGCCTTTAGTTTATAGTTTATGGTACTTCCAATAGAACACGGTGATGTTTAGCATCAGCTTTGGCGTCTGTATGTTCTCTTGGCTTATCTCATGCAGTGGTAGAATAATAGTTTCACCCATCCATAGATAGCTATATCATTCAATATCTATGGTTTCTGGGAAAATAGAGATGATGTGTTATTTATGTGATAATGCTGAGTACCAGTCTATATGTTGGTAACTGAAATCAAGATGATCTCCTCATCAGAGGAAAAAGTCAGAGATGTGTGGCTCTGTCTGTGTTTTCTGTCTTGATTTGTGTATACCCATCACAAGCTGTATGGCCTGTGTCATCGCAGAGAAGCACTGGAGTAATGAATACATATAATACACATAAATACATAGGAAAAAAATAAATATAGTAAAATATAGATGAAATAATTGTTCTTTCAATTTTCAAAGGCAGGAAATCATTTGACAAAGCCGTGGCTAACCTTAAAAGTCGTTAGACCTAAAAAAATAGTTACCTGAGAGATCACAGTAAAATCATTAGGAAATTTACTCGTAGGATTTTGATGACAGTATTTAATCACTGAAGCTGTCAGCTTTCGTTGTTTGTAGAGACATATTCCATACAAGTCAATATTTGATCTCAACTAACAGTGAGGACATAGAAAAATAATCCTTACCACAATGACATTAAAGTTATTCTGCATAATGTTATATTAATTATGTCCATAATTACTGAAACATATTAAATAGCCAGATGCTTTTTAGGGAGTAAAATCCAAGACAGGATTCTGCTTTCTGGAAAATATTGCTATAAAGACAATTTACATACATGGTTGGAAGTAGAGATTCTCAGGGCTGCTTCACTGATTTTTTGGGGGGAGGTAGGGTGGGCAAGGGATAGATATTTTTTGATAAATTTATGTATTCTGGAGGTCTTCACTAAGTTACATTTCTGTAGCTTCTCCTTGAGCCCCTGAGGAAGCATGGTCATGTTCTGCTGTGTAGAGATCCATTTACTCATCTTATATAAGCTGCTTATGGGAGTAATTACTGTAAGCAAGAAAAAAATGTTGATTCTTATCCCCTGTGCACTGGTTTTAACCTGATTGTATCCAAAGTTGGAATCAGACTCTTTGTCACTTCATGTGAATAAAGCAAAAAGATTCCACTGAACGCATTCAGTGTTCAGTGAATTCAATAATGGTTTATTGCATAGCAATAAATACTTACTAAGGATATATTTATTTACTATTAATGCATACATCTTGTCTTCAGTTACATCTTTTTAGTTACTTAAACCAGAATACATGTGACTCGATGTTGGCTCTTAGTAAACAAGTTGTAACAAGCCACTAAATCCTGGGGTATATTCATCTGCTTTATTTCATTTACCTAAATGAGATAATGATACATCTATGCTTTGAATTAGAATTGTAAGGAAAATTGAGGCTATTAGAAAACCCAAACCCCAGCAGTTTTAGAATGACTGAGGCCTTGATTAAAAAGCCTGAAAACATACCATATCTCTTATTTGACAGGTAAAGATTTAAATATAATTCTGAAGGCTTTTTATGCTTTATATAACACTGATAAAGCAAATAGTAAGTGAATCGTCCAACTTAGAAAGTTACTTAGGGAAATCAAAGGATGTAGATGGAGGAACCGAGGTGAACTATTTGATTTTCTTTAATCCTTATAGGTTTGTTAGGATTAATACTATAAGATCCTGGATAAAAATAAAGCTATAGCAGTGGGATCTGGTGATCTGGTTTGTATTCATTAAGAAGGTTTCCCTAAGTTCACCTATAAAACAAATTTAGGCATTGTGTCTGCTCTGTTGGAATCTAAGCCTCCAGCTCAAAACCTGTTGTGAACATTAACGAAGACCAGCAGATACAGAGCAATGATGTACCCTGATTGCAATCAGAATCATGAATTAGAAATTGATGTACTGCAGAATATAAAAGTAGGTATTAAGTAGTAAATCAGATGAGGGAAAGTTTATGATGACAGTGATGATTAGCTTGATTTTTTTCCTCTGACTCTCACACAATAAATCACTTTATTTTACCAGCCAGATATATTTTCAAGTATGTACCTACCTCATATTTGGCTAAATTTAGGATATCTTTGTTTTTAGTGTTTTTGTTTATTTGTGTTTGAAATCTTCCTACCTTTCAATAAAGATTAACCAAATAAAAGAGAAATCTGAGATTACTTGTGAAAAGGAGAAAAACTCCTGAGTTATTTTGATATTTATAGTTTTAAAATCACTGTCACCCACATTTGCAATTTGGAACGTGTTACTGACTTAGTATGGGAGATACAGTTAGCAAGAACTGCTGAAAATCACACATTTGTTAAGGCATCTAAATATAGATGGCAAAATTTTTTTGTGATCATTGTCACATTTTAAATAGCCAAAAAAAAAACCAACCCAAAAACCCACCCAAAAAAAACCTGCCTACTAGGAGAAAGAAAAATGACTGCAGAAGGGCAAGCCACTGCTGTCTGGTCATGCAGGAAAGTTCACATGAGGTTAGAACCATTAGTTTCCATCTTTCTGCCACTGGTGGCTCTTGCAGCAGCAGAAGTGACAGTGCGCTGACTCTACAGCCAGTTGAGCATATGTACTGAGGCAGCTCTCAATCATTTTTGGTTTGAGCTAATATTCCAGGTGAACTACAATGGCTAAGGAGCTGGCAGAAAATAATTTCACGTGTCATATAATTTCAGTGTCATATCATCTGGAACTGGGTTAATAAATTCCTAAATTGTGATAGCATGATTAGTTTGACCTTAATAGGGATACACTTTCAGTAATAGAAAATTTGCCCTCAGTGCCTTCTGAGTGCATCCAGTCAGAGTAGCTGTACTCAAGGAATCCACAAACTTTAAAAGACAGAGTGTATGATCCACATATTTGATTGAAATCAAGTCTACCTACCTTACAGACTAAGTTTCTGTTCTCCACTCTTCCTTTATTCCTGTCTGTAGAAAAGTTAAAAATAACTTGTAAGTTCTTGCCTTGTGGAACTGTATTAAAGGATGTTTTCACCTTTTAGAGTACTTCTAAAGATTAAGCCCAAGTGTCCTGGGTTCAGCTACAGCAGTCATTTTTTCTCCTTAGTAGCTGGTGCAGTGCTGTGCTTTTGACTTTCAGCCTGGGAACAACGCTGATAACACCGATGTTTTTAGTTGTTACTCAGTAATGTTTACTCTGACCAAGGACTTTCTCAGTCTCATGCTCTGCCAGCGAGGAGGGGAAGCCGGGAGGAAGCAGAGACAGGACCCCTGACCCAAACTAGCCAAGGGGGTATTCCATACCATAGCACCTCACCAGCTACTAAGAAGAAGAAAAAATGACTACTGTTGCTGAACCCAGGGACACCAAGCGGCCAGCAGACTAGTGAGGGGTTATGTCTGCAAATTGCTTTAATATTTGACAGCATCCATTCATGGCTGCAAATTTCACATGAGTAGGGGTTTCTAATGTCAGTTTTGTCTATAGTGCCTTTAGTATTGCTCTGAAAGGTGCGTACTGAGTGAACACTCAAACAACTGCTGAACTGTTCCGTTTCTGGGGATGTCTAAAGAAGACAGTATTTTCCCTTGGCCGTCTCCACAGTGGAATGATTACACTGACATAAAAGTTCAGCATAAATTCTTTCAGCCTCTTATTGCATCAGTGTTCAAATACTAAAACTTTGAAATTAATTATCGGACAGACAGTGTTTATCATGAGGTCTCATTTTCGTACTGTATAATTATACAGATATGAAATACGAAGAGTGGCTGCTCAAAACAGCTCAAAATAGCCCATACAGGAAATTTCTCCCTTGTAGGAGAAATGTTAAGTAGTACATAGGTATATTTCAAGTCTAATTTTTATGATCCTCTGAGTTACATTTGCATTTTGCTGGAATATACTTCTGAAGGCTTCTGCTATGAGAATTTATATATAAACTATTTTGGAAACCCTATACAACATTTTTTTTCCCAAGTGGAAAACAAAACTTGAATGGAAAGTGTGCATCAACCAATAACAACGTAATTTTAAAATCTGTAATGGTGTCCAAGGATTATCCTTGGTTTTCTCCTGTAATTACAAATATTAGGCAAAGTGAAGTTCAATACCTTTTGGAAGTTATCATGTATAGACCTCAGAGGGACACTAGCCCATTCCGCATACTTTTACCTTTCCTTCTGGCATACTCATTTCTGACAAGCCAGGAAGTGAAATACCCTTGAATGACTAATTTGCTGATTTATTGTTGATTAATTTTGTCTGAGTGCAAGATCCTAAGCTAATAGAATTTATTTAAATCATCCAGACTTTCCTTAAGTGTATGTCATCTGATATCATTCATTAAGTAAATCTGGAATCTCTTATTAACTACTTGAATTGACATATTCACAGCTAAATGAAAGAGAAGAAATTACCTGTGTTGCAGTGACCAAAGGTACTTATTATAATCTTCAATAACAGGGAGATTGTCAGCAGTTTTACTGTTAGATCTATATCAAACCCCAGGTGGGCAATCACAAAAATAATATTTAAACATGATGCCCCCAGTGATGCAACATGCACTGTCAGTGCTTAATATGCTTTCTAGTTGTACTGGATTTCCTATATTTCAATCTGAAACCCCTGTTAAAATCCTATGAGTTATTAATTTTTCTCACATTTCTTAGATTTTTTATTTTTTCAATATGCAAAGGATTTGATGATGAAATAAAGGATGTGGTGCCTACTTCCTCTTCCATTTTGCCGTCCTTGACTCTGCTTTACTTTCACCAGTCCCATTATGCCTGGATTCTTCTAGAAAGGAACCTTGACAAATTTTGTTTGGCTGCTGTTGATCACGTCATCACTGTAAAGGAATAGGAAAGGGCTGAGGTTACATGGAGCATAGTAAGCAAGTCTTCTCTTGTATGAACTTCATGATTCATCCAGGTTTCTGTTCTGGAAGTCTCACCTGGGTGTCCAAACAGCCAGAATTAAGGTGTTCCCCTTGTTAGGTAAGAGGACTGGACAGAAATTTATCATCAACCGCAGACTCAGAGTCCTCTGCCATAGTAGTTATGCTGACTTTGCTGTGAAAGTACTTCATTTTTATTTATTACACCAGTGAAGAATTTGGCATGTCCAGTTTAATTGTGATGTTTGAGTATGTGTTTGAAAACTCAGGTATGTGGTTTACTTTTTGAAATCATTATATCAGGTAGCTCTGGGCAGCAGGAGATAAACAAAACCAATTTCTACATGTTGGGAAACACATTGTTTGTTTGGTCTGCAGTGGCTAATTTTGCTTGCACCAATATGTTAAGTATTTTAGAGCCAAACATCACATCCAGTTTTTGGGTTTTTTTCTGCCGTAACCTGAGTTTCTCCTGTGTCACATAGGGCTCTGCTCCTCTCTTCTCTTTGTTTTAGCTTACTTTTGAGAAGGAAAAGATAAATTTTGACTTCCTTTGGTGAAGGTTAAAGAAATAACTTTCAATTTAAGATGAAGAGAATAATTCAACAGACTTGCTTTGAATAGCAGCATCCCACTCTCAGTGATGTACTGTTGAATTCAGTATGAATTAATGTGGTCTAGATCACTAACATATAGACCTTGACTAAAAGTGAGAATTATGGAAAATGTTTCCTTGTGTTTTCTCTTTCCATTTGATCTTTTGGGCACAGATCCCTTGGGTGATTCAGGATCTTTCTTCTTCAGCTCACGCTTTGTATCCTGATCCATGGAACTTTTCTATATGTCTTATAGAATCATAGAATAGTTAGGGTTGGAAAGGACCTTAAGATCATCTAGTTCCAACCCCCCTGCCATGAGCAGGGACACCACACACTAAACTATGTTGCCCAAGGCTCTGTCCAGCCTGGCCTTGAACACCTCCAGGGTTGGAGCATTCACAACTTCCTGGGGCAACCTATTCCAGTGCCTCACCACCCTCACTGTAAAGAACTTCTTCCTTACATCTAATCTAAACTTCCCCTGTTTAAGTTTAAAGCCATTCCCCCTTGTCCTACCACTAGAGTCCCTAATGAAGAGTCCCTCCCCAACATCCTTATAGGTCCCCTTCAGATACTGGAAGGCTGCTATGAGGCCTCCACGCAGCCTTCTCTTCTCCCGGCTGAACAGCCCCAACTTTCTCAGCCTGTCTTCATACGGGAGGTGCTCCAGTCCTCTTATCATCCTCGTGGCCCTCCTCTGGACTTGCTCCAGCAGCTCCATGTCCTTTTTATGTTGAGGACACCAGAACTGTACACAATACTCCAAGTGAGGTCTCACAAGAGCAGAGTAGAGGGGCAGGATCACCTCCTTTGACCTGCTGGTCATGCTTCTTTTGATGCAGCCCAGGATACAGTTGGCTTTCTGGGCTGCAAGCGCACACCGCGTGCTCATGTTAAGCTTCTCATGAACCACCACCCCCAAGTCCTTCTCCTTCTTGTGTTGTCTGGCATGATCTGATCTTCAGGTGAGCTCTTAGAGCACCATGCCATTGCGCTTTCTCTCTTTCACATCAATTTATCTCTATTTCTCTCCAAATCTATATGCCCCTCTGCTGGTTTTGGCTGGGGTAGAGATGATTTTCTTCGTGTTAGCTGGTATGGGGCTATGGTTTGGATTTGTGCTGCAGTGTTGATAACACAGGGATGCTTTTGTTATTCTGAGCAGTGCTTACACAGAGTCAAGGCCTTTTCTGCTCTTCACACCACCCCGCACTGAGTAGTCTGAGGGTGCACAAGAAGCTGGGAGGGGACACAGCTGGGACAGCTGACCCTAATTGACCACAGACAGCTGACCCCAACTGACCACAGGAATGTCCCATACCATATGGTGCCATGCTCAGCGTATGAAGCTGGGAAAGAAGAAGGAAGGGGGGGACATTCAGAGTGTCGGCATTTGTGTTCCCAAGTAACTGCTACATGTGATGGAGCCCTGCTTTCCTTGAGATGGCTGTAGCACCTGCCTGCTGATGGGAAGTGGTCAGTTAATTTCTTGTTTTGCTTTGCTTGCATGTGAGGCTTTTGCTTTACTTACTAAAATTTCTTTCAACCCACAAGTTTTCTCACTTTTACTTATCTGATTCTCTTCCACATCCCTCTGGGGGAATGAACAGGTGACTGGGTGGTGCTTAGTTGCTGGCTGGGGTTAAACCATTACAGCTCCCTCAGGTTCCAGATATGTGGGGATTTTTAACCCTGCCTTTGCTAGGTCTGTTATTTTATGCTATTTCAAGAATTTCTGTTGTTTTGGGTTTTTTTGTAAGATAGGAAATGCTGATTCTTCCAGCTCCAGAGAACTCCAATTTTGGTATCAATCATCTATTTCAAGTATAAATTCAGTAAATAAAGTAATAAGTTATAAGTAGGTATTACCCTAAATCTTCATTAGCTTTTATCTGATACATACCTGTTGGAGATCTTGTCAGCAGAGGCAAGCCTGATGCAGCAGGTTATGGAAGCAAATAACTAGAGCTTTACTTTTGCTATGAGGATCTCTGTCTTCAGTGCTAAAGTACAGAGCTAGAAAAATGTCTCATATTTTGCATATACACAGAAAAATATGATGACAAAACAAGAGAGAAAAATATATGTGTAGGTTTAGTGCAGTTATACATAAGGTCATAAATGCTTTTGTATTTGATATCTAAAGAGGATTTGCCAAAAGTGGATATCTATGTATTACATTTAATTTCATAAGCTTAGGTTTAATCTGTCTCACAATAGCATAATTAATTTCACTGAACTTTCTAAGGCTTAGTTTTGGCTGTCATATGAAATCTTGGCTGGGGCAGGTATAAGGAACTTTTTTTTTAATAAGAAAATATTTCCTTTTTCCAATACTTCTACAAAACCATTGCAGATTTCCCTAGCTACAAAATGTTTCGTGCCAGAATATTAGGTGGTGTAAATCCACATGAGTTTTATGATAGCAATGGAACTAGACTGATTTATACAAGCTGAGGATCTTGTCCCAGATCTTCAATTGCAAAATACATTTTCACTGCTCAGGTATGATATGCATTTCACTTTTATGAAGTAAATGCAGAGACTACCATGCACAGATTGTTTTGAACTGTATTTTTCACTAGTTGCCTTTGTCAAGTATTTACTTTAAAACTTCAAAACAATTTCTCATCCTCTTAGAGCACAGCCCTGCTAAACATACCTTTCAGTAAGTGATTGAAACTTTCCATTTATTTTGATGCAAAACCTTGTTTGTATTTCCCAGAAGAAAAATCAGTGCCTATTTCTTTTGGTGAGCTTCTGAAGTTTTGAATCATTTTAAATATTGGAGTTCTGGTGCGTACGCATACAGAATTATGGACTGGTAGTTAAACAAATTAGCACAAGCATTATTATAGTAATTATTTTGTTCTTAAAGTGTGTGTCAACATACTTCAGATTCTTCAATAATATTGATAATGAATAGGTCAGCATTTGAAAGCCTACAAGTGATTTTAAGAATGCTAACCTGTACCTTTTAAGTAAACATGGAGTGAAACTCTCACTCCATTAAAATAAATCATGCAACTATGATAATTACACCTTGGTCTGAGATTTTCTTTTACACTTTAAATTGCATTTGACATTTTTCTGCATTTTGAAGTGTTCAAAGTGAAGCAGAAGTAATACCAATACTCCTCGCCCAAAGTTTGGACTGTATAAAATACCCATATGAAAGGTATACATGTGCACACTGAAACATAATAAAAAATTATGAAGCTTGCAACTGTTTGTTTGAAAGTTAATTGAGTACATAGAATGTCCATTTGAATTGCATTCTGAAACCATTCTTACTTAACATTACTTAGAGAACTGCCATCTGAATTGATCGATTGCTTTTCTTTTCAAAACCTGCATTTTCAAATAAGCTTGTGTGACTGTGTGTATGTGCATAGATTTATTTTTTGGTATTTATTAATAACTTAGAAAAATAGTCATCATTGGTACTAAAAATAAAAGCCAAGGACTAGACTTTGCCTTTAATTATGTCTTATTTTCTCATTTCATGAAACGTTCTTTATTGCCATTTTGAAAGTACTTAAAAATCAAGACACAGAAGACAGACCAGATGAAAATAGCAGATTTTTTGCAATATGGAGAGCAGAGTGCATTTAAACCCAGCCAGGCCTGCTCAAGCATGAAGACATGGTACAGTAGCATTCTGTGCTGTTTGACCTGAATTGCTGTTCTGAACAGGATAATTCTGGCAGCAGCAGCAATTTTGCAGGCTGCATGACCCTGCTTGCTTTGCTAAAAGGCTGAAGCAGGATGCCTTAGTAAGGGAGCTGCACTACTCCCAGTACACATGGTGCCTTCCTCAAAAAGTGGCCTGGGTACCAACTGTGCCACAAATTTATGCTCTTTCAGCACACTCTGAGAGCTCTGGAAAATTTATCTAGTCCCAGTTCTTCATTTCAGTTCAATTCTTTCTTAGGGAAAGTTATAATTGAAGTATTTATAGATTGTATGGTTGAATCACAGCTGACTTACCTATCAATCATTTTCTATACTGGGCTCTTTTCCATCCCTGTCTACTTCAGACAAGTGGAGATGAAGGAATAGATTCTGTGGGTTTATTCACTTTAAATAGGAAGGTCTTATCTCAGTGCTGAAATTAAAATACTTAACCAAAATAATTTCTAACTCAAAAATAATAGTAAAAAATTGTCTTCGACCTCATAGGAATAAGTTTCAACCGAATGTAGAACCGAGATCCTAAAACTGTAAAACATATGTACCAATCTGTATGAATGGTATGTGTGTGTTTGGTATAAATGCACCCTCTCTTTGCATATGGATATATTTGCTCAAATTTATTCTGTAAAATTTTATTTCTGACCTTGATTCAGGACAGAATTCATGCAGACAGACATTCCATGGTGTGTTAGGCAGACATTCTTATGGAGATATTGAGATAAAAACAGTTACCTAGTTATCATTTTGTGTTAAAGTATAGATTCTAATGTGTAATCAGATTAATGTAAATTTTCTTAATTAGAAAGAAGATAAATATAGATATTCCAAGTCTAATTTTGTCCTGAATTTGATGCAGTTAGTGAGAAGAAGGAAGATTTTATATCTACAGATGTTTTTAGCATTTCAATAATTTCTGTGATAAACTTTATCTTCTATATTTTTCATGTTAAAACCAGAACATGAGTGGAACTATCAGAATATCTTCGTCCTCCAAATGAAGTAGATATATCCATTAAACCCCTGTCCTTTCTCATAGTTTTTCCACCTTACTTTTTGCCACTGTCACAAGATACATTCAAGCAAAGCAATCAAATGCATTTGAATGGCAAAAACCTTATGAATAATATAAGTACTAGAAAGATGACTGCTTATGTAAAGTTAGTATCATGAGTGTGTGTGTGCATGATCAGGACTGGGTCTTCCTGAGCCGTACGCATGCTCTACTAGGCTTACAGACTCAGTGCTGTCTGATAAAATAATAACATAAAAATTGAATGGGCTTCATTAACAAATTTATTAAGAGGAGGAACAGACACATCTATGTTTAAAGACAGTCTTAAATAGACTGAAATATTAACATGCTAAGTGTATAAATACTGTGTTGTGAATAATACTTCAAAGATTATGTACTTTACCTTGTTCGTATAGTATACTTCAGAAGTTTAATCTATTTCAGTCACAAACAGCAGCCATACATAAAAAAAATAAACAGGGATTTTAGTTAGAATTATTGGTTTTACGGGCTGTGGTAGAAGTTCCTGTTAGAGCTGTGATAGCCAAGGATATGTCAGCATTTCCATTTCCAAGGGTTTATTACCACACTGTAAAAATGAGCTTTAGGCTGAAACTTGCCAGATGAAGTCTCAGCTCAGAACCAAATTGTTTTAAAAGAACACATTTCCATAACTATGTTTTCTCTTTTGTATTAAAATGAAATCTTTCAGTTTAGTCGCTGCAATAAGCTCCACATTTGATATTTTGGTAACCACAACAGTTTTGAGCTGCTACCTAGAGCCTTGTCCTCAACAAGTCAGTGGGAGCATGGGAACACATTGTAATAAAAGAGGGTGGGAATTTTTTTCACAGTTTCCTAAGGAGGAGCACAACAGACATGGCGTATTTTTTTCCTTCTCCTGAGGCTGTGGACCCCAGGATTAACCCAAAAGACACAGTGCAATGTCAGAATACCCGTATTGGAAACTCAGAGACAGCTGAGCTGGGTCTTCTTAGTCACAGGAGTTGCTGCCTCAGCTGATGCATTTTGTGACTGAATCTGTGCTGCTTATGAATTTAAGTTGTTGTTGGATTATTATTTTTGTTTTTTAAATTGCACCAGTCTGGCTTTAGTCTTCTGAAGCTTAGTGCAAAATATACGCCACTCAGTTAAATCCTTGGCAACATTCAGTTAAATACTTGGCAAAATTCTGTATTTAGGATTTTCCCTAAACCAACAGTAATTTTTTCATCTGTGTTATCACCTCTTGAAAGCATGCTGGATAGAGACCAAGTGGTCTCCAGGTGAATAAACACTTATTAGGTTTCCTCTACAAGACTTCACTTTTCAATAGCTTCTGGATATTTCTTTTTCAAAACGTGGTGATTCCTTGTTTTTGAAGAACAGGAATTAAATGGTTAGCATATTCATAACCTGCTATTTGTGGATATCTCCATATATGCCTGTGAAGTTGTCCCCAGAGAGAAAGAAACTAGACCAAAGTCACTGTACAGGCATATATTTTTAGATTAGCATTATGAAAATCATGCTGTCATTAACACTATTGTAGTCTGCACAAAATGGAAGAAGAGCCAAATATGTCAAGGTGAAAGAACTATAAAATAAATCTTATGGTGAAATGGAAAGCTACTATATTCTGTCTTATAAATAGCATGCATTTGTAGAATTGTCTAGATAAGTAATTATGTAATGGACTGATTATGCCATTATGTTGAACTGGAAAAAATAAGTGTGCTAGTGCAGAGAGGGATGCTTTTTCATTTCCTTTATATAAATGGAAGCAACAGAGGCTTTTTGGAATTGCTTGACACTTTTGCGTCTTCCATGTGTCTACCTGATGGGTTCATTTGTCAAGGATGTCATACAGATTGCACATCTAAGCATTAACAGAGTTAGTTTTACATTGCATCCAAAGCTCTCTGAGAGTAAATCATTATGATACACCTGAAAATACGGGTATAAGGATACATGTCTAATAGTTCATTATGAAGTCATTCAGTGGCTTCTAAAGCATTATTCAAACAAATCTTATTTTGTCTGCATAGTAGAGCTCTTTTTGTGCAAGTGGTTGTCTGTCGTTCTCCATATGGCCCTGAAAAGCTGAGAACACCATCTTTTACTACATGTCATTGTCCTCTTTCTAAGATGTTGAAGATGAGGATCAGATATGGTAGATTACAATGGTCTTGCCATAAATGGTCACTAGAAATACAGAGGAGAATAGAGCCTTGTGATATGTTGCTCAAAGGCACTAATTAAACATTTTATGTACACAAACAATATACAAGTACGTCTGTCTATAGGAGGTTTTTCTAATCTAAAACTCACTATATCATGCACTGGATTCCAATAAAAATTACTTATTGGTAATTTTCCCTGTATTTAATAAAAGAATCATAGTAGGTGTGTACACACTGCAGGTATTTAAGACTGGTTCTGTGTGATCAAGGTGTATTGCATTGTCTGAGACAGAAACTATTCCAAATAGTTCACAATAAAGGGTGATAAAGCAGGCATACAGGTGTTTTGCTGTGTTGTGATGATCATATGCTTTTTTTGAGAATGCCATAATGCTTTCAAAGTACAGCAAATCGTAGCTCTGTACACTTCCCTTGTGGAGTCTTGTGTGCATTTTATATTTTCCATTATATTGTCACTTTCCTGGATTGAAAACTCACAAAGAACCCAGTCAAAATTCACTGTCTAACTTCTGATGTGTGACACTCTTGAAGGCACCCTCTCTGCACATAACTCCTGAAAGTAATGAAGCATGTGGCAGAGCAAGCCATAGGTTCTGAGCTTGCAAGAGCTTGCAAGAGTTCCTGGACAGAGAGCACAACAACAGATAAAAGTCAGTATTTTTAATTGTAAGAGTGTTAGTATAAAATGTTAATGGTATAATATAGCTATGTCATAATATGTATGTTGTAGAATGACTCGATATTGATGTTGTGAAGACTCACTTCTTGGGAAAGTGCACAGATATTAAAAAAGCTGAAATGTCACTAAGTATTTTTATTTAATGAAGAAATATAAGTCCTATTAAAACTATTTAGCTTTTTTCATAAGTGCCTCAGTTTTGAGGCATTCTCAAAATGTTATATGATGTAGTAAAAATGTAGTAAGAATGTAGTAAAAAGCATGTGGAATGGCAAATCTTCTGTGTTGATGAATTTGCTGGATGTATCACAGCTCGCAGAACAGTGAAGACGTGAGGCTATGCAAAAATGCGTACAGTCATGAAGCACAAAAGTTAATAACGTCCTTCCTTACATTTAATCATAATAATTTCCTTTTTAAAATCAGTAATAATATGGGAGGATCTAGGTATATTACAATAACATCAAAAATCTGTCATAGAATATAGAAGATTTTTTAAGTGATTCACACAGCTTAAGAGCAATTGGATGCCTTGGATCATAAAAAGTTACATGGTAGGTTGCTGGATAGGACTGGAGTTTTATATTTCACTGCCTATAGCCTATGAATAGTACAACGTGATTCTTTGAAGCTATGAGTAATGGCTGTGATAATGCTAGGTTTATAATTTAAATATCAGTCTCCATTTTTCACCATCAAGTGGAACTCCTTTACTCTGTCTTCATTTGAAAGTTGAGTTGTGTATTGTGAGGATACCTTAACCCACAAATGCAAATCAAAAAGCCCATGCAGACTATTAATACATGTGGCCATCAAAGAATAGGTGTCTAGTGTAAGCTGATTGTCTAGACTCCATAGTTAAAAAGGAGCGAAAGAGACAGATTTTGTGTTAGAAATTTAATGGTAGGTGTTCACCCAAGTAGCCTGTGTACAGTTTAAACTAGCAGACTCCTCATTTTATGTTTCTGAAACATTAAAAGTTACGATATGGTTAAGGTCTACACTTGTGTTTTGCCTATTATCCTTTCCTGCAAGGAAGCAGAATGATTTCTGCATTAATGGGATTCTGCCTTCTTTGTAAATTATCATAAGTGGCTTCATAATATAGAAGAGGAGCTTCTTTGAGCATGGCTTGTAGGTCAGTCTGAGGAAGAATTGTACAGTGTTACTGCACATGTGTTCAGTGTTGGCTAATCTCAGCTAGGATTCTACATGCTCAGTCATGTGCTGAGTAGAATTCCAGCTGGCTGAATGAGTTGTTAAAGGGCAAGTTTGTGTTTTGTAGCTAGATACACAGAAATGTGAAAAGCCCTGGTATATCAAAGGCCTAAGGATATTTTGTAATCATCATTCTCTTAGAATTTGGAAGATGAACAAGCAATACAGAAGCAGCACAAAGGTTAATAATGTGCTATGAATACATGAAAAGGAGAAGTAGCAGCTCAGCAGTTGAACTCTACCCTCATGGCCTTTGAAAAAGGTGAAAGGTTTTCTGGAACACAGTGGTTCCAGACAGGCATTGATATTTTCTAGATTGAGTACCAGAATTCCATCTGTTACACAAAAAGAATACAGTGTGTCCAATTCAACACCTAATGTGAGAAATCGAAATTATTTAAACAATTTTGTCATATCTAGTCTCATAACTCTGATATTTTTGCATACCCTGCAATTGTCTAAAATAAAGAGAGACTCCAAATGGAAAGACTGCTTAAGATGGATCAAATTCAGCCATCAAAGGCTTTGTCATAACCCTGTGTTTTCCTTTCATTCCCTACTGCATTCTTTGGAATGTGGCAGTTGTGGCATTATATATATTTCCTGTGAAGTGAGAATTAACCTACAAACTCTTCTGCATCTTTAAAGTGTCAATATAATCCTGAGAAACAAGCTCAAAAAACAAGTTTATTTTGACTTACTTAGGACACTGTGCTTTTCATAATCAGAAAACTCAATGTTTCTATCTGACAATGTTTCTTTTTCTGCAGCTTTGTATCATTTTACATTCCTCATTTTACAGAATCTCTAATGATGTGCCATGAGGTACATGGACCAGTTAAAGTAAAAATTCACCCCTAATAATATTTTGTAACTCACCTGGCTTTGGAAGGCTTGTCTTTTCAATCAGAGACTTCATAAGTACATAGTTACATAGGGCCGTAAGTTTTATTTTCATATTCCACAAGTTTATACTAGGAACTCTGAAACTCTTGCAGCAAATGTAATTAGACAGCTAATGGTATTTCAGCTCATATAAATATAAATATACATGTTTCTGCCTGAATTACATTTGACAGACATTTTGCACAAAAGCAAGTTTAACAGGATAGCTTTGAAATTTCTGAGTTAAATTAAAATTTAATGCATCACTTCAAGTTAACATAAAGCAGATAGATCAGACCAGACCAAAACTGGCCATTTAGTCCAATATGTTGTCAACAACAGTGGTAAATGCTGAATCTGAATCTTTACTAAAAATGAGCAGAATCAGGGGAGTGATTTGAGGCTTTGGGCAGTCAAAGCTTCTCAAAATGCTCTGCCTGAATTTCTAATCATGTTTCAGAAGCTCACAAAGGCAGAGGTAGTGTCTTCGCATTTAGTAGTACTTCAGAAGCTAGTTACTGGAAGAAAAATCTGACATTTATCATGTTGCAGGGAGGTGTTCCAGACCTTATGTATATGATACATGAAAGAATACCTTTTTTTGATTTTTTGAGCCTGCAAATTACTGATTTTGCTGTAAGAGACAGTGAGAAAAAACTTCACCTATTCAGCATACCAATGCTATTTACATCCCTCCCCTTGGTTATCTCCAACATGAAAAAGTCCTACATTTCAGTTGCTCTTTGCATGGAGTTCTTTCCCTGCTTTGAATCACCCTTCCTTTCTTCTCTTTAAGTTTTTCCAGGTTTTTTTGAACAGCTCAAAGTCTGAATGCATAGTAGCAGACTGCAGTTTCTTCTCCATTTCTTTCCTAATAATACCTGGCATCCTATTTCTGTTATCAGCTGCTTCTGAGCAGTTGCCTAGTGTTTTCATAAAATTGCCTATTGTAGCCCCAAGTTTTCATTTCCCAACAAGTTATACCAAAGCACTGTACATGTAAAGCGGGAATTGTTTTAACCTATGTGCATTACTTTGTGTTTATCTATATTGTATTACATCTGACATTTTGTTATCCAGTCAGTCAGTCAGTCAGTCTTGTAAGGACTTTCTGCAGTAATCCTTAATTGGCTTTTGTGATTTCTTTCCTGAATCACTTAGTATCATCATGCATCCCTCTCTCACATGTCCAGAGGATATCACAATTCTAGGCCCCCGCAGAGATCATATCCAGAGTAAATCTACCCTCGAAAGTAGAAAATGTTTCCTGATGTCTGTTTTCTAATTTCAGCTGGTTCTTCAACAGTTGAAGAAATTGCCATGTAAAATCTTTAAAATTTTAATTATCCTGAAACCAAATGTTCTCCTTAACCAAAATTAAGTTAATTAATTTTAGGTTGGAGCAATATTGTATGTTAAAGAATTTAGCAGAGTTACAAAGTCTTTCTAAATGAACATTTATTTTGGGTGTTTAAATATTTTATACTCCATTTAAATTTCTGGATCCAACAGCTTTTTAGTATAACAAAATCTACATTGTTTTGCAGTTAAATTTTGGAGATTTTCCAACATTCACTAGGAGTGTTACATAAGGGCACTGTTCACTGCCAAACAGGCATAAAGCATACACTTACAGACTGTCCTACTTCAAACTACAGTAGTCAAGTTTGCTGCCTCAGGCAAAACTGCCTCAGACAGACAGAAGCAGAATTAACATTCAGGTATTCACATGTCTTTGTTTCATTTACTGTTCGTTTCATTCCTGTTCCATCATATGTTGTTACTTCAATGCAGACTCTGTTTTCTCCTTTCAAGAAACTCCTATGTTACTTAAAATAACATAGATCCCCCTTCTTTTCCAAATTTCCTTAACTAAATTGGCAATTCTACCAAGAAGCTACTTGCCTACTTTACAAGAAAGAAAAAAAATAAATCAGGTTTACTAAGAAATGCAACAGATAATAGCAGATGTATAGAGTTTAAAATAAAAATGCCCACTTGCAGACTACAGGTAAAAAACAGTAACAGATTTTTTGTCCATTTTAAATGACAGTACAGCAGCACAACAACTTCTGGAAATACTATTAGTTTAACTTAAAAGTCTGTTGAAGACTTTTGTGATAATGCTTCATCCTCTGTTATATACATTTTCAAGATGGAAAGTAATGCAGGTTAAATATTACAACCTCAAGATTTTTGCAAAAATAAACAAAATTGTAGAAGCTTTAGGGCTTTTAGCTTGTTGGGAGATACCATTTGAGGTTTGATAAAGGTGAATAAAAATCTAGGGCTTCAAATTATTAATTTTTTTTTATGTCATGAAAGAGTAAGAGGGAAAATGTATTCATTCGGCCTAGCTGGCAGTGTAATGAAAAGATTTCCATTGATTTATGTGGAAAATGAATCATACAACTAGTCAGAGCCTACATGTATTTCAGCTTCACTCTTCAGATGTCCTGCATTTATTCCTAGGATACATGTTAACTTCTTGTTAAAATCATTCCACTGACATCTAACAGAAAATATGAGGACAACAGTGTCCCACAAGGTAGTAAATTTCTGATAATGAATCTTTAAACAATACATTGACTGAAAATGCTGTTAAACTTGTGAGCAATATGACAGATTTGCTGGTGGAGAAGGGTAGAATTAACCATCATTGGCATCAAGCTAGTATGGTGTGATTTTCAGTGTATTAGCCTGACTTGCTTAAGGTAAGCAGGTCCTCAAAGTTAAATATATATTTACTGATCTTTAGCATAGTTATTAATTCCACTGTTTGTACATTTAGGCATATGTCTACTCAATCAGATGATTAAGAGCGCCTACCGGTATTAAATCTGCAAGGTTAGCTCTATGTAATAGTGTGGACTTAAAAAATTCAGTTTATGTTTTTGTTTTATTTTTAAATAGCATAATTATATAGAAAGCTTGATTTGACTATTTTCACTTGGAAAATTATTTTAAACTGTTTAAAAAAAAAGAGAAAGATGAAGTCTCAAAGCTAACAGAACATTGTACACAACAACAACAAAAAAAAAGGCCTAAACAGGATGACATACTGATTATGCATATGAATACCTATGAGTGTATACACAACTCTATTCCTACTTTTGATAAATAACTTCTAGGAAAGATAAAGTGTATAAGTGCCTTGGGTACTTAGAGCACCAAAGATACTTTCTAGACAGTCATGTAACTAGTATGCAGATTGAAAATCCTGTAATTCATATGTACACATCACAGATTTGCCAGTATGCATTTCCTGGATTCTGGCTGTTGTCTTGTGACTTTCAACTTTTACTCACAGCCACAATTTTCTGTTGACCAATCTCATATTTTAAGAGCATCACTGCCTTCCTAGCAATTCATCCATGGGATCGTGTTTGTTCATAGGAACACTTACATACAAGCTTTACAACCATTTATTCAGTACCATTTATGGAAGATACAGTTATTTTCTGAGCAGATATTGCTCCTTCACAACAGTAACATTTCATCCATGGGATAAAGGGATGAATTCACTCAAGTGATTTATTTTCTATGTGGCCAGTCCAGTTCTAAAATTACATCTGTAAACCTCAGTTTTCTTACAAGACTGTGGTACAGTTATAAGCTTTCTAACATAACGCTGCTTACAGAGTAAACATGTGCTGATTGAGCACACAAAGAACCATTAACAGGACTGGCAAGTGGTGAAAGTAACAACGAGCCCAAAGGGTTGATTTGGAAGACTAAATCAAACTATGTAATTTTCAATTACTGTGCAAGTGGGATGATTTAAAGTACAGAATCAGAGGAAGTCAGTGGTTTGTTCAGGTACTCTTGAGCTGAAGCGTCTGTGGAAGACAGGGTATGAGGACAAATTACTGTTGCAGAGTAATACTCTGATTTATGGTCATCCTTTTAAAATTTATGTTCATTTCTTGATCAGCATCCTTAGGTCTAATTTTCCTCTCCTCAGAGTGATTAACAACCAGCAAGGACTTTTTACCAAGGATTTAGAGCATAAAACTAATACAAGACCTCTTACAGTCAACATGGAATTATTCTCCTTATATATTTCCTAGTGTTGTATCTAGATAAGGTGAAGGCTGAAGCAGTTTCTACATCCCATATTTTATTTTTTTTTTAATTTTATTCTTTTATTTATTTTTTTACTTAGGAGAAAACAGTGTCACAGTTCCTGAAACTTGGTAACCTTTTTTCCCTATAGATTCTCTGAAGGTGATTGATAACAGCATAAGAAATAACTACTCAGTAAATAATAAATGATTCAATTTATTGTCAGCTACTTCACTTACAAGAATGCTAGTCCATTTTATGCATACTAACTTAGATATGGCACGTATAGTGTAGTTACCTGGTGTCAGGCAGTCAAACAGGATAGGAGTAAAGATGTTATAGTTTGTTGCACATCCTTTATTGTTGGTCAAAGGTGCATTATTGTCAGACAGAAGGGTAAAAGTTGAGATTGCAGCCTGTGATGTTCAATGCATTACGATGTGCTACAGTGAGTTCAAGCTATACAACTTCTCCAAAATTGGGACTTCTGGAAAAAAACCCTGTTCTGCATGGCCCTTTCTGTCCTTAACTTCACTTGCTATTTTGGAAGTGTCAAGAAGAAATAAAATGGGCATCATCCTTTGAAAATAACAAGAGCGAAATCGATATCAAAACCGAGTTTCACAAGGTTCAGGCAATTGCATGATCACATGTTGTGTACAGACAAATGTTATCCTGTTCCATGCTGCCTTCTTATATAAATGTCTTGTGTAGATAACCTTGTAGTGTAATCATGGAAAGTATGTTACTTCTTATAGCCTTCAATGCTCAATGTTCCGTGGGATTTCAGTTCCCACTCCGCCAAGAGAATGTAATATCCGTAGATAGTGTGGCTCTGTCTTTGCCTTTCATTTGTCAGTTTAGCATGTTTGTGAAAAGCAATGGCTTTTGCCATCACTTTTACCTTTTGAGGATGAATGCAGGGAGTGCCTTATTTATAAGATGTTTAGCACCACAGGCTAAACACTGTTTTTGGTGTAATGAAAATAAAAATGCTACACGTAAATTACTATGTTTAGTAATCTATGAGTCTCATTTCCTTTAATGAAGATGGCCAATACAGAAAACTAGTATTCCTTTTGACCTAAAATACTACAGACCTCTTTGCTTAAAAACTATGTGATTTCAGAAAGAAGGGTGGGGATTGGGGAGCAATTCAACACTAAAGGAAAGAAGGCAAAAACATTTAAATATTGCATATTTAAGTTGTGTTTATAACTTGGAAAACACATTAAAATTCTTCTCAAGGGAGTGTGAGAGAGTGAAATTTATCTAGAATACAAAAGCTTTCATTATCTCTCCCACAGTATAAAGAGGAAAAACACAAGCAAAGATGAACTTGCAGTCTTGTCTCAGGAGGCTGGTAGTTCTGTCAGCTGCTACAGAAACCTCTGTAATGCTTTAGCTTCCTTTAACACTGTGTGTGTCTGGATGAATAAAACCTGAAAGTGTAAAACACGGTTCCACAATTTGTTTTAGTAATGCACAGTAGGCTCTACTCACTCACCTTAGGAAAAACAAAGGTTTAACTCTACCAACAGACAAACTTGTGTCTAAAATCTGTATGATACTTTCAGATAAACAATTAGCATTGCGTATTTTTATTTTCCCATAGTAATAATTTTCTGTCGAGATATTTGCTTTACTACTTTCCTTGGACTTCTGTTCAGCGTAACACTCCTGACAAAGCATGTATTTATGTGTTATATGTAGCCACTCTTCAGTTAAATGTTGTCTTTCATATAGTAACTCATAGAAATAATCCTGGCTCCACCATTAATAGTAAAAAAAGACTTACTCTTTAAGAAGTCTCTAGTTTGAGTATACAATACCATATATATATAATCAAGGAAAGATCTAATGTGTACACACAACTCCGAGTGCTTAAGTGTAAGGCAGGTGAAAAATGTAATCATATTTTTTCTCTAACCAAAGCACTTGTAGCCTCTAATAAGAGTGGAATCTGGCAAAACAAAACAAAACAAGGCAAAAAATCAAACCCAAAAAAGCAGAGCCCAAAACCCCATATCCAGTTCTTGGCTTGAGTGAAATGCAGAGATTGGTATAGACCAGCTTGTCCAAGCACAGTTATTCATGTATTTAAGTAGCATTAGGTTACAGTAAAACTGCTTAGATGTCTGGCAGTCTGGTGTATTTCCTTGTCAGAAGTGCATTTTAAAATGGGATTGTCAGTTTAATCTTTGGCCAGAAGTTTGTTTTAAGATATTGCCAAGACTATGCAAAGTTAGGGAGTTAGCCTCTTCAGAAAAAATGTTTTTAGAGGAGATTATTTCGTTTCTTTAGAAGAATCTTTTAGAGGAAATCTTTTAGATGTGAGACCAAGCACTTAATTTCTAGGGACTAATTCTTTTGTTTGTGAGTTATGAGGCAAAATTAAAGAGAGTTTCAAGATCTGGTTCTCTTCTATGCAAATTAATGGAAATTGTGCAGATGGCTTCTGAAATCTAGTTTCAAATAGGATAACTGCCTTACAAATTCAATAATTTATATTAATGCCTTGAACAGTACTAACAACGTACTGAATTATTTGTCTTTAAAAAGAAACGTATGCATTTTGTTCACATCTTGAATTTCCTCCATAGAAGCTTTCTTCAGGATCTTCCCATTTGCAAGCTTTATTCATGAGTTGCATTTCTAATATCAATGAAGCTGAAAACTGTAAACAAATTCTTCAATTTAGTGAAAACAGTGTTTTAATATTAAATCAAGATGGTCTTGGATTTTGGTCACTTATATAAACCTGGGATAGCATGTTAGACATAACTAGGTGTCTGACTGTGCATTCAAATTTGGTTAGTGTATCTGAACGTGCAGTTTAGGTTTCTGCAATGCTCTGCAATGCATATTTTCCCTTTTCCTAGAAATTGAATTACTTAGAGACAACTTTGATTTGATATGTAACCATTTAACAAGAGCTTTAATAATATGTATTTTTAAAAACGGAAGAAATGTTAGGTTATCTTTTCCTTGTTAATGGTAATTTTTCCATGGATTTAATACTCTCAGAAACAGTGGATCTAGACTAGGCTTTAATGAATAAAAAATATCCTTTTATGAAATGTTATTTTTATTTTTACTTGTGAGTCAACCTTACTATCGCTAGGATTTCTTTACCATTTTTTCCACTTCCTGTGTGAGATCCTTAGAAGAAAATAATTTTCACAGGGATGTCTGGTAGCAAAGACCAATTATAGAGTTCATGAATGTAAGGCATGAGTTAAACCTTCCCCTAGTAGAATGGCAAAGTCCATGGCTACTTTTAAAGGTGAAAGTTAAATGTTAGCATCATTGAGAAGATAATTTTTCCTTAGAGGACAAGAGATAGCTGTGATGCTGCAGAAAATTTTCCTGGTTATTTCAATACACAGTGCAAACTGCACATAGGAAAGCAATTGCTCTCTGGATGATGGTCACACTTTGAATAGCAGTCAGAAGAAACTCTGTTTCCCTGAGTTTTGGTTCTAGTTTAATACTTTCAGCTTCTAGTTTACATTGCCGAATTTAGGTCTATGTCGTGTCTTGACAGAGTAAAAATTTGTGCATATTTTCTACTAATAGTTCTCATTATTTTCTCCGTGACAGAATTTAACATCTTCATTTAAATGCTAATTTTTTTTTCCCAGTTAACTGCAGAAATAAGCAGAACAAAATGCTTGGAGACACATATAACTTTTCAAGTTCTATGAAGTGCTATGAGGGATAATAGCAGAATTCATGCAATCATCCAAAGTCAGTAACTTTCCAAGACAGCACCAGGAGAAACATTAAAAGTGAGTAGACAGTGAGAAACACCGGTGCTTGCCTTATTGCAGAAATATCACTGCTGACTTAATGCAGACAGATTAAAACTGTTTGGGTTTGTTTTTTTAATCTGTAATGGATCAAGTGAAACAGGTAGTAGGGTATAAATACATCAGCCTGATGTCTTCACAACAGACATATGTTTTGTTTTCTCAGATTAGATGCAGATCTTTTTGATCAGTTATTATCTCACATTTATTCACATGGCCTAAAATTAATGGACCATGATCCTTCTCTTCTTTGTCTGTGGTTGTATGTACATGAGATTTAGAAAGAGGTGCTTATTCAACAGCGTCATCAAAGCAGCTGCTTTCTGTGGTAAAGGCAGTTGTAATCAAACCAATCAAAGAATGTGTTTGCTTTAAGCAGTATTCATGAAACCCTAAATAAAATTCCTGGCCAAGACCTTGCCAGCATCCTTCATTGAGAGAACAGGAAGTTGTTAGGGCAAAAAAAAAATTGAAAGACCAAAATAAAACCAGCAACTACAGTGTTAGAGAAATGAGATTAATCTGTAATTCACCTCAGCTCCCACTCTTTTTCAGGGAAAGATTCTTCCAAATGGCTGGAGGACCTGTTTGCAGATGATAACCATTTACCTCCTGTCTCTTTCTCCCAAAGATATGTAGGCCAAAGCACATGGTTCCCAGACAGATGCATCATTAGTGGGGTGCATTTAAATCAATGCAAGAAGAGCAAACTATGAGAATCACAATGTAGAAAGAAAGTCTGGGTTTGTTGTACATGCCTGATGTCCACGCATCTTACTGTTTGGCAACAAGGGATGTAAAACAGGTGGAAAACATGTGAGAGCCAAACAAGTATCAAGTGAGGTTTTGTTGGCTTGAAACCAGGCTAGAGAACCTAAATCTCTACACTACAATTTATATAATTCATGGACCCATACAGGCTTTTTTACTATTGAAATAAAAAGCCTTTTCTGGCCTCCAGACCCATCCTGGTTCTCATAAGTATTTGTTTATAGGTATAAAGGCTAGAAAATGACTCAGGAAGGGTGGAGGGTGGGGGTGTAGGGGAGAAGTACCTGGAAGGAAGAAATAGAAACCTTTAGGATAAAGAATGAAATATAGCTGGAGAACAGAACAAGTCAAACACAGGGTCTAGCTTGCAATCCAGAAAGAGATAGGCACTGAAACCAACCAAATAATGGAAATGCGTAACAGGGTTATAGTGAACAGAATGATTTAGGACTAAGCAAAGGCTTGCGTATGTGATCTCTGATCACAGGACAGTCTGGGAAGGCTCATCCACTGCCACACTAGCTAACAGATGGCAAGTCATTTAACCTGCCTGAGTTTCTATGGAATTACCTTTTTTTATTCTCCCTGTCTATGTGCACTTCAATTATTAGGTAGGCAGAACAGCTATTGCCTCTTTTTGAGCTACGCTTTCATCTGCAAACTGTATTTGATGTAGTCCTGTCAAATCTGGGGCAAGTTAAGATCATTATCCTGTCTCTGAATTTTCTGCTTTGAGACCATTTTTGGGAATATTTGGATTTATATGGACAGAAGAAACAATTGAGAATATTAGGAAATTGGAAACTAATTCATTCATGGACTAAGTGCAGGGAGGAAATACTATGAAATGGTGTAATGAAGCATATATACTACATTTAAATCCACACTCATTAAGAAAGCCATCAACAATATTATAGGAGTAATGTTTTTCCCAGAAAATATCAAAGATATTTTGAATAATTCTGTGTGATCAATATGGTTCATTGCTGTCCCAGGGCCTTAACCTGCCATTATTCATGCTTAAAATGAAATTAAGGTTTGTCCCAGGGACCCTATAGATTTTTCCAAGGTGGAAGAACCAGGTTATCTTATTGGAAAATGAAGGGAAGTTGTGTCTGAAAAAAAGGGATCCAGAGTAGCCAAAATGAATGTCTCAATCTTTTCAAAGGCTCATGTCTCTTTATCTCATTAGTAGTCAGTGGAAAGATCTTGGAGCAGCTTGAAGTGAGGTACTGGAGAGACAGGTTCTTTTCACTTACTTTAATTACTATAAATGTAAAAACTGAAAAGGAATGGAATGGAATGGAATAGAAGAGAGAGATATTTTAGTTGCTGAAGAGGATGGAGGCATATTGAAATCCAAGAAATAAAATTTAAAATAGAAACTACCAAGAGGAAGGTAGGGAATTTTAAACCAATCACAATATTTTAATATGAAGTAGCCATTTCTAATCCAAACATGGGCAATGTGAAATCAGCACAGCAGTAAATTTAACTCTTGTTCAGTGAACTCCCAAAATATTTTAGGATGCAATTAAGAGATCTAGCTGGATGATTTCCCCTACTGGGAATGCTCTTCACACTGTACCTACTTTCTGTAAAGCCATACAGGCTGGCAAAGGCATTCAGTTGTTTCAGTTAATTACACAACAGTCCCTTGATGTGGAATGAAGATGAATCTGATACTGATGTGGAGCTTTGGAAGTATGTAAATGGTTGCAATTTTCGGCATGTTTCAACAGAAAATTCACTTATGTTTCTATAAATGTGTAATTACTGCATTGCAGTGGTCAGCTATTACGTTAAAGCGCCTGAGTTCTGCTACAATAGTCATGTAAGCAGAGTACCGCTAGTAAGAGTCACAGGACACAACAGCTTAGGGATGTCATTGTTGCTTGGTCTTGAACAAAAATCACGTGCCATTTGGTAACTTAAAATTCCTCATTTTTGCTGGAAATGTATGTGTAAGAGCCATTTAAGAACCTAGGATCAGACTGTTTCCAAAGTTCATGTTCCCTAACAAAGATGTCACCTGATATAGTATAAAACTCCAGTGAAAATCTGATTATTTCTTTTGGAAGGCAAACATGCTAGTCTGAAAGACTGTAGGCCAGTTCTTAACCAGGGTATTAGGAAAGAAAGATATTTTTTTTTCCCTTTGTCTCAAAATCCGGGGAAGGGAAACAGGGAAGAGCCATCCAGACTCATTCACAGTGAGGAACAGGTGTGAGTTATTATGCAGTGTTACTGCATTATTCATAGGATGCTGGTATCTGTATTATTTCAGATGCACATTTTCCACGTATATTCAGAGCACAGAGAGCTTTGGAGCTCTGTAAGTATTCCAGTGATCCTTTGATTAGGTTTCATGGGAACATCATGGTTAGGATTGCAAGCCAGTGCTATAGGAAGAAGAGAGAAACAGCTCTCTTGGCAGTTGTTGAGCATCACTGGGGGAGGGAAGCAAGTATTTCCACTGAGCAAAATCACAGAGGGGTGAGAAATAACTGCAGAGTGACATTCTAATATCGCATTGTGTTGTTTGCCTTATGGTACAACTTCAGTACGTGATTGCACTCCCCCCTGAGTATTGCGATAAGATTGTGAGGCAGCATCACAATGGCACCAATTTGCAATTATGTTGTTGCTCTCCAGCTCCATTAAATAAAGTATTTTTCATGTCTCTCTTACAGAGGGTCACTGACCTACAACATGCACATTCCAGCAGAAATTTTTTTGGGGAGAGATGGGAAATCAAAAGTCAGAATTGTAAGCAAGAGGTCATGTCTGAGTTACAAAGGAAATTTACGGAGAACACAGTTTGAACCCATGCATCAAATAAGGACCTTCAAATGTAATTGAACATTCAGTAAAGAATGGTTCTTCTGCACAGCAGAATAATTTTGTATGTGAGCTAGTCAATACAAATCTGATGATGGAAAAATGCAGCCATGAATTCTGAATTACCAACAATGTGGATATGTGGTGGTACTCAGTACTAGTAGATATCTGTACATAATTAATTGAAAAGTAATTTGTATGTATACTTTTTATATATAATAAACAGCAGTGTCTAATTCTCAATTAGTGTATAAGCATCACTAGTAAATAGGAAGACTAATAGGAAGCTACAATACTATTAGCTAATTTACCAAGCAAATTGGTTTTGAGCTCTTGTGTGAAACTGCCTGTGGCTAGGTCAGATTATAGAGTATAAGTTCTGTACTGAAGTGTATTTTCACTGGCAGACTAGTGTAGATCAGAACTCTACAAATCCATATGTGCTGCTAATACAACCCTTGAAAATCTGACACATATCCAGAATACTTATTCTCTTTCATGTAAGATGAAATTTTACAAATAAAAAATTCAATATATTACTTGTAAAATTGTTTTAGGTTACATATTACATTTTAGTTTCATCTAATTGGGGGCCATTTAAAAATAAGAGCTGCTAAGAAGCTGGCCAAAAGAATGGGAAAAGTATAATAAACAGTTTAAATACCAAGGTTCAGATGTAGATTTTTAACATCTCAATAGGAAGGGAATGGAAATTTGATGCTTGGTTCAGACGAAGAAAAATCTTCAAAACTTGTTTTATAAAAAGATATTCATTGCAGTTCTTGACTAATATGCACTAGCTCTGAACAGTGAGAAAATGATCAGTAAAATATTTGGGGTACTCTGCACTGGGGTATATAATTATTGTTATATGTAAATTTTTACCCACGTGTATAGATATAGTTGTAAAATAAAATGGCATCATTAGAAAGCAGATGATAGAAAGCCTTTAAACCAGCATATACATCTTTTATTGTCATATTTAGAGACTTACTCAGGTAAGAGTTTCTTTATCATGTATAGTATTTGAGGGAGAATCTTCATCAATCAGCAAGTCTAAATGATCTCCTTATATTGCAAGTACTTAACTAGAAATGAGGCCAAGACTATTGCTCTTCCAGCACTGCTGTAGGTATTTCCAGAGCTCCACAGTTCAGAGGTGCTAAGTATAGCAATCAGATTTCACCTAGACTGCCTAGGATTTAATGGTCTTATACTTAAGTAAGCCATAAAGTTTAATGGCAGTGTTTGTGATTAAGACCAGAAACACACTCATATACTTTTCTGTACCAAGAACATTAACGCCATCACTGAAATATCTGAACAGCATAAGTGACGCAATAAATAAAAGAACATTTTGTTGAGGAAGGTTACTATTTGTATTACCATTCTGTTGATGTAGGGACAAGGGAGGAGGAGACTGAAGATCAGATTTCTGCCACTTTCACTAAGAGGCATGGTGCTCCACATACAGCTCCACAAGCAGTTCCAACTGAATCATGGGGGAGCATGCTCTAGCTCCCTATTATTAAACAAAGTATCATAGTTTGGCTTGAAACAGCTTTCAGAAAAATCACGCAGGAAGTTTGTGTCAGATTGCTCATTATCTAACTCTTAGCCAATGCTTTAACTGCAAGACCATCTGAACTGCCTTAGTTTCCAATCTTGTGTTCCAGAGGGTTACTACTCTTTTTCCTTCCCTCTTGGGGTATGAGTTTCAATAATTATTTCAAGCAGCTGTAAGCACATTTTTAAGGGAAGAGGTGGGGGAAGGAAAAAAAAATTGATAATTAGTTCCAGTGTAATAAAGGCTTAGGCTTTAAAGACTGAAAGTTTCTCAGCCTGCCAGCAAACTTCTGAAATACTGCCTTATTTTTTATCAATAAAGTGTGTATTTTTAAGCTGGTAGTTGTAAAATGGGCAGATGAAATCAGGTGTCACAGACTGCATAGATTTTGAGGAGTCAAATTCAAACAACACTTTAATTCTCTGAGTTTATTAGTACCATCATGAAATTAAGAAATGTATATTTTTCTTAAATAATGATAGGTTTAATTAAGGTCTCACTGCCTTGTTTGGTGGGGCATTGACAAAGTAATTGAGTCCTGTATTTATACCTTTATTTATATCTGCAAATTCTTTCTTTTATTGCAAGCAGAAATGTACAAGAGGATGGTTTGTGGCTTAACAAACTGTCCTAGTGCCAGAATCACATTGGAGCATCTGAGTCACAGAAGGTTACTTCATCCATTCCTCATTCACAGTAAATATGCTAGCTAGAAAAGCAGTTGGCTACTCGTCTGTACTCTTAGTTACTGAATATAGCCAATTACAACCACCACCCACCTCAATGACATATTGCAAGTTGACAACTTGATTAAATCCATTTAGCAATGAAGCCATAGATCAGGACTGAAAACTTTTCTTCTCGGAGTCTGAGTCGTAGTTATCATGCTAATTGCAGCTGAGCAAGGAACTAGCTATGCTACTGACTCAGCTGCTCTAATATTCAAAAGTTTTGCCACTTTTATCACGAAAGATCCTAAAATTTATTTACCAAACATGAATAAGTCAGTTCAATAACCAGGAAAATACAGCAAAGTGTAGTCTTTCAGTGTATAGTATGATCAGGTAGGAAATTAGGACTGAGGATAAGGAATAGTAGTTCAATTTCAATTTTACAGGATAATTGGCAGGCAGACCAACTATCTGAATCAGAAGTTGACTGTGATTGATAGTCACATATCTACAACCCACACAAGGTCCTTGACAAACTCTAAAGTACAGTATGGAAAGTGCAAAGGTCTGCTTGTGTTTTCTTGTTTCCGGATTATCTGGCACTGCTCTAATTGGGGCGGCTCAGTACAACTCTAACCTGGAATGGAAAGTGGTGTAATGGAGTAGCATGCTGCCAGCTAACAGCTCATGCTTTCCCGTGCTTTTCCTTATACAATGACACTTGGCTGAGTTAAATTGAAATGGCTCTTGTGAGTACGACCCACATTGCTTCCTCCAGCCAAGAGGAGCTCTCCTCGCTGTATATCTTTTCAAACTTGGACAGATCTGTTTTAGTACATCAGCTGCAAAAGGAGCTGAGCATATCAGAAGGCTTCAGACCCACTTTCTACCTGAGAGTTACAAGATTTTTAAACTACTTTTTTATTTTATGAATAATCTTACAATGTTTGCTCAAAACAGTTTCCCAAAGAAAATGAAATACTAAAGAACTGAGGAGCAGAAGCAAACCTGCATTCTCTTCAGTTTCTGAACTACTTTGTTCAGATAAAACATCTGCTTAAGTGCCTGCTTGTTATATGATTATGCTCAAATTTTTTTCTGAATGTTATCCATCATGAGAAAGAATTCAAAACGTGGTAGCACACCACGGGTGTTCTCACTTGTGCCAAATGTACTATGCTACCAAAGCCAGTCATAACAAGAGATTATTTCTAATGGAAAAAGGTGGTTTATGTCTGCAGCAAAACACTATTTTTTATGTGGTCACAATGACACATCTGTTATATGCCTTGATTGTAACAGCAGAAACATTATTTTATACCGAATTTTCGATTTTGTGATTTTATCTTGTTTCTCCTCTGTACTGTTCATGTAATAAACCCCCTCTTGTTTGAGAAAAATCTCTTGTATTTAGTCAGGAGGGTATGCTAGCAAGCTGCCTTGTAACAGGCAGAATCAAATGACAATCAAGTATCATCTTGAAAAGAGAGAAGCATCTTTATTTCCTCTCCTATCCAGAGAATCAAAGGGATAAGTGTTATCTTGTTTATAAGGGAAAAAAAAATCTTTAACAAATAAAGTTTTGTATGTTGTCTCAAGGGACCTTCTTTGATTTTTGAAGATGTAAGTAATACCATGCTGTAATCTTAAACATGTCAAATTGCAGTTGCAATATCATAATTATCACCTAGTCAGGCTCGTGATATCCTCTCCTGTCTTTACAGCTGATGTCCTTAGGCATTTTTTAAAATAAAGTCTATTCCATGTTAGTAGGATTGTTGTTTGGTTTAAATAAGTGTTTCAGGGTTATAGACGAAAATGTTCACTGTGGGCTCAATGAAGGAAGTTGTGGAATTAGGAATCTGCTATATTTTCTTGATCTTCCTCTTACCACATGCATTTTTTCTTGCAATCTTTCTGGTGCCACACTTCAGATTTTACTACATTTAAAAGCATAGCAATAATTCATTTTACATTCTTTCAGATTCTATATATAAGCATAGAAACAATCAAGGTTTGCACCAGTATGAGTCAATTACGCTCATCAGGACAGATACTAAGTGATTTTTTGTAGGAAGGAAAATCTAGGAGGCTGAAGTGCTTTTATCTGGTAAGAATTCTCTGGCTGAACATCAAGGATTATGTCTTTGTAGCCTACAAGTTATCAGTTCTGTGTTTTGTTTAAGCCAGGTAACCATCTTTTGATCCACAGAACAAAAGAACTGGCTGTAGGCTGGGTTTCTTTAATCTCATAATTATCACTGTTTGCTACTCTAACAGATTAAATTAAAGTCTACAATCACTTGTAAGCTAGTTTGAGATTGTATATACAACCATAGTATTTGTAAAGCCCTGTGAGGACCTAACTCCTCTTACAGAAATCCAAAATACTGATTGAAATAATTCTTTTTCATTTTGTCACTACCCTGTATTTCTGCACAGAATGCAAACAAATGAGATAAAGACAAAGAAATGGGAGTAACTGTGTAGGCAAGCCAATGCTTATTTTTTCATTTCTGCTCTCCTCCACTAGCTCCAATTCACTTCCACGGGGGCAATCCATACTTACTTCCAGATGTTGAAACAGGTAAAGGAGATGAAGGAATAGATCAGGATATAGTGAAGATTAGTACTTACCAGTAAGCATCATTTCCATGTGTTCCTCATGCCAGCAAGGGTATATACAATAAGAATGTATATTGAGAAAAATCTCCAGGTGCTCCATAGGTTTGAATACAGATCCCCTAAATACATCTGCTGCTGTTTTGAAAAGGTGTGTCTACTGTCTAATAAAAATGAGGTATTAAGAAATAATTCTTACTCATTGCTACAGCATTCACTGTAGTCCATCATTTCCTCATAATCAGACACAAGTAACTGTGCAACTGTTGTCCTTTAAAAGTTAATTCATCACTTTATGTTTTTAAAATGATGCATGACAAAAGCTCTTAAGCTCAAGCATGAAATTAATCTGTTATTTTACTATATCCTTCATTTTCTTTTGTTAGGTGGTGTTTTCCTAAGGCAGATTAAAAGCTGTTTGACAGTATTTAAATGCTGTTACCTGTTATTCTGAGGAAAAACCTTATGTGGACTGGTCTGAAGCTGATGTGGTTTTAAAGTCTGAAATACTTCTTTCCAGACTAAGGAAGAAACAAATAAAGGTCAGAAAAAAACTTCCAGGAAACACAGCAGTCTCTTGCTTATTCTTATGCAGAACCTCACCACTGGAAGAAATCAGCCCAGTAGCGTCTCATCAGCTACTCAGAGAACAGTGTAAAAGATGCAGTACCTGCTTAAGCTGAATCCTAATTAGATGGACTGGAAAATGATGAAATGATTACAGTAAAGGATAGAATACATGAAAGTAAGAGATGGAAAATAGTCTCATCTTCCAAATGTTTTTCAAATTACACGTGAAGCCAGTGGAGAAGGAGTGTTTCCTTCTCTCTCCTGCTTAGGCCACAATTCCATTTCTGATCAGAAGTTAAAATGACCAAGGATCTTAAGCAATAGCAGTATCATGACTGACACAAGCTGATTTGTATCAACCCTGATATGACTGCAGTAGGTGTTAACTGTTCACAGGTAACGTTTCCTTCTTTTTATTTGCTGCAGTTAATTCATGCCTGGATATAAATATTATCAGCCTTGGCTGTACAGTCGGAAATTACATTGGTCAAATTATCATCATTAAAATAAATTTATGTGGATGTAAGTTTAAAATTATTTTCATGCTAGTTAGTCATTTAGCTGAACCTTAAAAAGCCTCATTTTTAACAGAGAAAGCATCTTCAGCAGTGCTTCTAAGTGTCTTTAAGAAAACCATTTTATGCAGTAAATAGAGACAGCCTTATTTATTCACTCGTCACTGAACAACACCTAACAAATATTAGGAAGAAACGGTTTAGCACAGTAAGCCACATGCAGCCTAGTGAGGAATATGTGAAAAGAGTAAAGGATACATAGGAAATACTCCCTTTGAAAAACAGATGAAAACAAACCAGTTGGAAAACAACAGTGATATTGCACACCTGTTTAGGCTTGAACACGAAGAAATTGAGATCTGTTTTAAATTATTGAGGAACTAAAAGAATAAGCAGGATGAAATTCTATTTCAATTCCCAGGAAAGAGGGGCTTTCCACTTACATAAAGAATTGTTCTCTCCAGCCTACTTAATGATGCAGAGGTCTGCAGAAATGTCCAAACGACAGGGCATAATATAAATGACCGGAGACTTGGGAGTTCATTCTCCAGGAATATTTTTCTTTCTTTTCCTTCCTTATCAAATTAACAGACAGTGCTTTTCTGGTTGCCAAGTGGTTACTACTGACTTAAGTAAGCCTTATTTTGGGGCTTTAAATGAGTTTCCTTAGAAGTTAACAACACTAAGAATCAGTACTTTCCATTGGAAGACTATAAACTTTCTTTTGCAAGAACTAACACTTGATTCTAATTACAGCTCATGTGTGACTTTGCTGTTTGTGCCTGTATCTGATTTAGCCAAGGATAATGACCTTTCAATTCATCACATGATGTAAAATAAAAACTAAATCTAGTATGTCACCCTAAATCAGCACCATCTCTGTCTGTATGCAAGGAACTTTTACTCGTAAGTAAATTAGATTACTGTTCAAAGAAATACCATTAAGTCCCTTTTCTAAGTATAGAATAGAATTGGTTAAAAGAAGCACTGTAAATCTTATTTCCAATTAGCTTAAGCCCTATAAATATTCACTGAAGACCCTGTTAAATCTGCTTAAATTCAGGGGCTGTCCACCATTTGCCAGCTGGTTGTTCCTGTCTGGAGATTCAGCAACAGATATCTGTTGGATAGGAAAAAGCTGATTAGAGATGAATAATGAAAAGAGACCAAATCCCTATTAGCCAGGTCTGAAAGCAGAGTCTAACAAATGACCCCATGCAATATTTAATAGTGCCCAGATAGGCAAAGAGCAATAATCATGCTTCATATGAAGGACAGGGCAGAACTGTGTATATACTAGTTGCTTTGATCTTCCTCTGGATTTGAGGACTTTTTACTGTAAACAAAACCCCCTTATACTTCACCGTATTGCTAAATATTAATTCGTGGATTTATATCAGAGAACGGTAATCTGGATTTTCATAAAATGGATGTGAGTTTCACTAACAGTAATAAAAAATAAGTTACCCTCCAGAAATGGATGAAAAGATTTTAAGTAATATGATCGCAATGAAACAAAGAGTATTAAAAAAGGTGAATGCTTGTATTTCCTCTCATATTCACCATGCTGTCTGTGAAAGAAATCACTGAGGCATGTGCCAGCCTCTCTTTTTCTGTATCTGAGAATAAACATAATTAAACATATTAAAAAACATATTGAAGTCAATAGCAGTCCACTAAATACGATGAGCCTTGTGCGAGAACTATTCTGCTTTTGCTATAGCAAAAATTCCTGTACCCATTCTCTCAGGCAGAATAACTTCATTAGATGACAAGAAAAAGCATCAACCATCCTTTGAGATGAGTCTCCTCTTTGACATGTGCCACACTGGAAGCTGAGTAATAAGCTTAGGATTCAGACTTGCTCCATATAGGTCATCATATCTTGCTAAGTGTTTAGACATCTCTGCTCAGGATATTTTTTTAAAGCATCAGTGCTGCATTTATTTTGCTATTTCAAAAATGTATGGATATCTTTCACATAACCATGCATCTTTAAAACAAAATCAGTCTATAGCTGAGCAGAAGAAATCCATTCTTGTTCTGAAGATTACATACTGGAAGAAGAGGATCACTGTTGTACTGTAGTGGATTTCATATTCTTAAGATAAATAACAAAATGAAATATCATCTTGTTTTCTGATTCTCTCGTCTAGACACATTTTGTATAGCGGACAATTATGAGACTAGAGTTCCTTTGAGGTATTCTGCTGAAATCATAAGCCATACTACTGAAGCTCAAGTGGTTAATGTTGTCATTAGAATCCCAAGATAGAATTGTATAAAACCACTGCCTGTTTGCTTTATATAATACACAGTCTGAGTTCCTGATTCAGTTCCTTCTGATTCCCATTGAACCCATCCTTCCCTTTCCCCCAAATAGCTTCCTGACAGCACAATTGAAGGAGCAGTTTGTTATAAAAGAAAAGGTATTTTTGTAATTATTGGCAGATATTTTTTTTTTTGACCGAAAGAAAAGCATGAGCATTTCTTGACACGGAAATGTAGAAGTGAATATGTCAGTGGAGATAAAGAAGATGAATTTGGAGTTGAGACAGTATTTATCAAAACTGGATCAACACAGACATTACTAAAGCAGGAGGACATAAGAACCAGGAAGAAACAAGCCTTTTAGATGAAAGTACAGATCAAGCTGAACTGCTGGTCTGAAAAGTATCCCTTAAGACATTTAAAGTAGTTGAAAAAAAGATGATATGTTTTCTTATTCAACAACAACAACAAAAAGGATCTGGAAAGAAACAATCCAAATACGATGTTTCTCTATGCAAGCTTTTCTTAGGGTTTGAAATATTTTAAATGGTGAGTCATGCCTTTTTGAATTCATGAACTGTCATCGGAAAGAACCATCCTTCCAGCATGTCCTCAAATCTTCTGGAGCCAAAATTTTCTATGATAGGAGCTTTAGTGAATGGTTAGAGCTTATGAGAAACTGACAGTTTAAAGAATTTTAAATACTGGCTAGTTTTTCTTTTTTTCTCCTCTGTGTATAAAATCCAATTGCCACAACTCCATGGCATTAAGTAGCATAACCGTTTCACTTTTCTGAATCTTGGATATGGTCCTTATGCATTTTTGAGCAAGAAAGAGAAAGCACCTGAAAATATGAAGCAATCAAGAGATAGGTTGGTACGTGCCCACAAAGATGTTAAAATAGGCTGCTTCAATCGCTTAAGATTATCCAGTGAAAATTTAATTACTATGTGTGTCCTCCTTCTAGTAGTCTTAAAAAGTTGAATGAATAATGCATAGCAAATGTCCTATAATCTTACCCTAACAAAATATATTTTTCAATAAAAAATGAACAGTGTAGCTCATAGTCTTCATAGAGGCTGCTGTAGTAGATCAGACTATTTTTAAAAGGTAACCAGGTATTTTACAATTTCAAACACATTGGCCATGATAAGAACCCTTTAGAATTCCCTCTTTTAAAGGAATAATATCAGCAGAGAGCTAACAGAATAATCTACAGTTTTGAAATTATACTCTCTGTTTAAATGTTTTCCTTTTGAAACAGAACTTCGGCTGATACTCTAGATTCTTCTCTAGTTAAAGTATTGTGCTTAGGATGTTGTGAAATTCTTAGCTCCCACTCTAAGCGGTGATATGACACAAAGGGAAAATCAGCAAAGAAAAAAGGGAAGAGTCTTTTTCATGAAATGGCACCAGAGGATCTTTCTTCAGGGAATATTTGAAATAGATGTGTTTACTTCTGATATACTTGCATGTCTGATAACAGTAAGCAGATTAAGTATATACAGAAGATCTTTTATGCCTGCTTCCTTTGAGTGAAGGGTATTATGTTTGTAAATCAAAGTCTAAATACTGGCAAGGGGAGCAAACTGCATAATCCCATTGAAAGGTTTATATCTTTAAACAGCATTTTAACATAACTGTAACTTGACCATTCCGTCAGTTCAACTTCAGGAACAGACACATGAGACATGCTTCCCAATAACAAATCAGTCACAGCTTCTAAGAAACACTTTTTTTTCTAATTTATTTATTTCTTAAATTTTCAAAATGAAGGCATTTATACCTTTATTTTTATAAACCACAGTGCATGTTTATATGAAACAGTTCCATCTTCTGAAGAATGCATTTAACTTTAGGAGCACTGCAGATAAAAAGGGTACATACAGTTTTAGTTGTTCCATGCGTTAAGTCAAACTCCTCAAGAACTTTGAGCAGAGAGAATATATTGTACTTGGAAATGTTTTTTGGACTTTATGTTACGGTTGAAGCTTTTTGTGTGTATTTGATTGTTTGGTTTTTGTTTGTTTGTTTTTCTTAAAAATTGCAAAAAAATATGCTCAGATTGGAGATCTGGAAAACCACCTGCACTAGATTGCTGATGTGACTTCAACTCAAGTCAGTGTCTGACTGTAACATTCATTCTCCAGTTTGAAAATAAGAAAAAGATACTTTCAGTTTCAGTAATGTTGCTGGACCAAATATGACCTGAAGAAATAACAAGGAGCATGGTGTTGCTTATTTTTTACTCCCAGTTCCTCACCTGTTTTGTGAGAAGCTGCTCC
The DNA here is from genome assembly GCF_000696875.1 of Nestor notabilis. Classification (NCBI taxonomy): domain Eukaryota; kingdom Metazoa; phylum Chordata; class Aves; order Psittaciformes; family Psittacidae; genus Nestor; species Nestor notabilis. The sequence goes on along the minus strand of NW_009925203.1, from coordinate 72,717 downwards.
ACAGTAATGTATAAAAGCCTGTGGGGAGAAGAGATTAAAGAAGTCTTGTGATCCAGCAGGGTAGTGGAGTGAGCTGAAAACCAGAGCAGAAATAGGAAGGGAGGAGCTTCACGTTTTGAAGAGGAGAGCAAAAGGCAGAGCTCATGGAAATCTGTGGTGCCTCAAAGGAACTGGTTATGTAGGTTAAGGTTGGGTGATGCACGCTGATGAGAAACTAGTTCTGACTAGGAAAATATCTGGAAAAAGGAATAAATGCAGAGGCAAGCTAGAAGCAGCCTGGATGTAGGCAACGAATTGGAGTAGAAGAGACTGGGCCACGGAGACCCAAGACTTTCTGTCCAAACAAATATGCGAGGTTTTAGCAAGAGACTGAGAAAGGAAAACAGAGGCCTTTAAAGTAAAATATATAATGCTGAAGACCAAGCCTATGTAAATTGATGGCACTTCAATACAGAAAGGTCGGACTGAATAGAATATAAAATACCAAACATAAAGATTTAGACCTAATAGAGCACATTCCTTTTTAAAAGCTAAGATGGAATCCAGTCTCAACATTTAATATGTGAAATCCAGTGATATGTATCTCAGGACCATAAATACAGGTGTATGTTGGTAAGCCTGTTGAAACTAGAAAGTCTAGAGTCAGATATGTCCTACATGCTTTTACAGGAGATGAGCAATCTTAAATGTTTTGGGTGGTCAAGGCTGTAGTCAATAATTTAACTGTGACATAAGAAAATATTTGGAATTCATCCTCCAGACAGAAAAATTCAGGCTTATCCATTTCAAAGTCAGCTCTGAGTTTTGTATAATTATTTTTCTAGCAGCTGCTTTACAGCACCTTCCCCAAATACTGTTGTCCGAGATAGTTCTGATTGCTAGAAATAGATAGATACTGTGCTTAGTGTGGGGCAGCAATAAATCACTGGAAACCAAAAAAAGGTTGAAAAGCGAGAAGATGACAGGAGTATTTTCATTCATTTTGGTCCTAGACATCTCTGGGGTTTGTGCAGTTGTAAGATAATCAGCCAAACTCTTTCCTCAGCTTGGTTGATTGTCCTGAATTTTACATGCAAGATATAAAACCCTCTGCTCAGCATTTCCTTTCAAGTCTAATTTACGGAACTGTCATTTATAAATTTACAGTCCAAACTGCAGATCATTTTGGACTGTATCTATGGGATGGATTGTTATCCCATTCAAAATAGACTGGAATGGAAAGTCACATCCTACATCAACTTCTACAAGAGAAATAAAATAGTGGTTGTTTTGTTGTTTTTTTTCCCCAGTGTATCACTCGATTTAGTATTAAATGGAATTTTTTATGAGATTAAACTGGGGATGCAAACCAATTTTTAGTGAGTGTTTACAACTCTAGCCTTAACTCATTGCCAACTGTGTTAGGTGACAGTGATTACTGTAGTTCTGACAATCACTCATAATATCCCAAGGAGGAACACTACCCAAGGTGAAATATTGATTTAATGTGTGTAATGACAACCAAAAAAAGAAGTAGCAGTTCTATTAAATCAGATTCTAAAAACCAGTTATACCTCACTCCCTGATCTCAGGAAGGCTAAATTTCATTGAAGCAGCACACAATTACTGTAACGTAATTATGACCACCAACTTTTAGGTTTTGTTAAGCAGTCAAAAGCTTCTGTAGAAACCTTATGAAAGGAAAAGACAAGTATTTGGTGACTGAAGGAGTAAGTAGAGAGGACAGCTGTATCCTTAGTGACATTGTCCCTGGATAAACGCTGAAGGGAGCAGAGTCTCAAAACACATCCTCAGACAATCTGACACTGGGCTTAAACCTGCTGAAGTGAATTTCTACTCCATTATACTTAACTACACTTCCTTTTGGTACAATGGTGTCACCTTTCTGTATGCTAGTGAATAGTTTGGATAAGGGCACAAGAAGCTAAACTCCCAGGTTTTCAGTGGGAGCTACACAAGCACATCCCATAAAGTCAAAGATGCCTGAACAGCTCATGGTAGTAGATGAACATAGATCAGGTGTAAGTTTGAGGTGAAAACCTGCTGCAATTCTGACCCATGTCATACTAAATCACTGTGATCTTACACATTTTGTGGTTTTTAACACCTACAATGATTCCATGACAAATGGGTTCAATTTTACAACAAATGAAAATAAAAAGATAAAGGGGTAATAAACCTCCACACACACGATTATAAAATAATACTGTGAGAGTATTTGTATGAAAACACAAAAAGTAAAAGCAGTATTTCTTTTGAGGCAGCATGCTTCTGGACACAGAGGTTTCTAGGCAGCTTTACTGGATACAAGATGTGTCTTGGAAAACAAATATGGTAGGAAGTAAGGATCAAGAAAAAGAGTGGGTAGCTTTAATAAAAATATCCAGCCAGTAGAGTAAAAGCAGATTATGATTATGCTGAAAAATGAAAAGCACTTACTTTAGGAGAAAACTGAATGTAAACCCTATAATTAGTATTTTCTGCCTCAAGCTGAAACAGACTTCTTTCCTCCAAACACAGAGTTGGTGTTTAAATCTGAATTTGAGAAATACAACTTGAGGATAGTAATATCACAGAATGAAAGAAATAGCCACATAACAACATAATTCCTAGTATGTTTTCTATATGACTGTTTGGGTACTAACCTAACAAAAAGCTTGTGGTGCTTTCATCTTTCTCCTATGTACTTGTATCTTTTCTCTGTCCCACATTTGTATATGCTTCCTACCTTTTCCATGTTTCTTAGTATGATTGTATTAAATCAACGTAATTTGGGATTAAACTCTCAGAATCTTTTTATGCTGTGAATATTATTCATTGTAAATGATATAATATATCAATACAATAATAATGCTGAAATATTATTCATTGTAAAACAATGGGCATGATAAGTACATAAGTAGATTAATTTAAAAGTCATTTTTCCTTGGAGAAGCCACAAAAAGGAGAAGAATGAAGCAAATCCACTAGAATTGCCTTCTCCCAACCCTATCCCTCACTTCAGGAAAGGATCAAGGAAGTCTTGTTGTACAATAGAATTGGAAAATTATCATGGTTGTCTGTGAATTTCTCTACATTTTTTACTATATGTCCCACATAAGCATTTCTGAAACCAAAGCTTAATTTGCCCCAGTAGATATGCTGCTGCAAAAGGCTTAATGAGTAGCTGTGGGTATAAGAAACATTACTGATCACCCCTTGGTACAAAATGAATTGTGTAAATTACACAGTTTGAAGTGGAAAAAAAAGGTTTTGTGTGGTAGGGCTATAATGAAGTTATGGACCACTTCATTACAAAAGCTCTTAAATATAGGCAGATACATATTTACAACTACAGGATTCTTTTAGAATAGCGTTCCTTTCCCCTGACTGAAATCTAGACCAAACTCAGATCCAAAGAGGACAAAAACTCATGCTATTTTCATAACAAGGGTGATAAAAATGCATTTGAATTAGGCAATATAAAGCTGCCTCCTGAAGGTTGTAGGTAGTATTTCCTCAGAAGACATTAGCCCCAAAATCTTTTCCTTTTAATCTTCAAATCCAGGGAAAGGGAGCAGGAAGAGAAAGCATTAAAAAAAAAAATAAAATTAATTGCTGCACAGCTGACACACACAGAATGGGGGGGCTGAAGAAGGCTGTTAGAGTACATCAGCTTTCAAGTGGATTTAGACACCTTCATGCTTCAGGTGCTTTTAAACCTAGTGAAGATGAGAGCAGTCTGTGGGAATTGCAGTTCTGTTCAGCTAGGGGCAGAGATACATCTGCTCCCATCACTTAGCAAAACATTGGCACAATAGTTTGGATAATGCTTAAAAAAATTGGTATGGCTGTCAGTTATTTTTATGGTCAGTGTCATGCAGTCATGATATACAGCTATAAGTAAAGACTGAGGTAAATGTTTTGGCTACTGTATATTGGGGAAGAACAGAGAATTTCACTGGGTTGAAGTTTCATTTTAAAAATATCCATTCTGTGAATTTATGGATAGAACAAGATGAATGGGCAAGTATTCAACTCTTCAGTAAGTAGATTCTATGAGTATTTGGCTGTGTGGCCCCTGATGAAACACTTTACAAGAGAAATTAGTTATTTTCATGTATATACCTTAATCTCCATGTTTCCCTTTGGTACATGCAAGCATAAAACTTACCTTTCACTATTAGCAAGCTCTAGATTAGATTCCTCAGGCACCAGTGCTGGAATATACTGTCCCTACTCAATCTAGTTTTGTTGAGCAGACCCTTGCCCAGATTCATTCCTCAGCATACAACTTTTATACTGCTAAGCCTGAAAAGAACTGTACCTTGTTAAATGACAGTTACAACTTCTTCAGTTTAACAGATTTTTTTGTATATGGCTCATGTTTGCTCAGGGAGAGAAGTAGGAAACTTCTGAAATTTTCAAATTTTAATACTTAGAAAACCCTCAAGTACCAAAAGAACTTTTAAAAAAAAAAAGTTTAAAAACCTAAAAAAACCCCCGAGTTTTAAAAGTCATGAACACATTGCTTTAATGACAGACAAGAGCTCTGGTGGCTTGGAATTTCGCTTTTAATTATATCCATAATAATTAAGTTCCTATGTCTAGAAGCATCCAACCCATACATTCCAGTGTTACAAGAAAATCTGTTTTGATTTGGAAACCTTCATAACACTTGAAACTGACTTGATGCACACACTGGTATTTTACCAACCTTTGTATTGGCACTGAGTACTATTACTCAGTAAAGTCGAGTGGAATTTTTCATTTCAGCTCCAACGTTTGGAAAGGCACTGAGTGCTCATAACTCCAGATGAAGTGAAAGGAACATGTAGATCTTTAACACCCATAAAATTCAGCACAGAGGAGCACTTATAATAGCTGATGGCTGTGAGGATGGAGAGGAACAGCGCCATCATTCTGGCCCTACAGCCACAGTGGATTTAGAGCCAGAGGTGAGCAGGAAATAGGTTTTCTCTGTTCTCCATCATTGATACTCTTCTTTCCATCAGGCTAAATGTTAAAACTGTGTGTGGGTATAATGTTTTAAAAGACAGGAAGTGGAAGAACTCGTTCAAGACTGCTTGTACGTTCAGTGGAGATGTGGGAACTAGCATCCTGCAGCCTGTCCTGCCTGGATCACAGCAAAAAACAGAACACATTCTCTCCTCTCCCGCACAAATGTTCTCAGCAACAGCTAGAGGGTGAGGAAAAAAAAAAAAACCCAACCCAGTCTCTACCCACATATATAATTTCTCTCCTTTCCAGATTTTCATCTTGAATTTCTAAAAGGTTTTCCTAAGTAAAAGCTTTCTTCAGGAATATATTCTTCTGGGTAAAAAACAACCCACCAACCAACCAACCAACCAAAAAAAACCAAAAAAAGCATGCCAGGCCAGAGCTGAGAATGTCTGTGATGTTTTGGAACATGTAATGAAATTTTCCTTGTCTTTACAATGAAAAAAAAGCTGAAAATCTGGCCTTTTCTTTTAAATTAAACTAGAAATTTATCAGTTATTGGAAGCATTTGCACTTTTGCAGGTGACATTTTGATTTCTTTAAAGCATCTAATTTTCTAAGCATAACCCCCCAAACTTCAATCATGTTCATGATATCAGCTCTTTCTATTTATTACTGGTTTGTTGACGTTGTTTAGCTTTATTCTTCTTCATGATAATGAACATAAATAATTGACCTAGAGTAACCTGTACTAAACGTCAACTGTTTACAGAATCAGCAAGATTAATCCACATTGTCTAGAATCATTGAAATAAATAGAAAAGGTACTTTTCTAGCACCTAATCTTCCATGAAACAAAGAATAATAATAACTACAAATTGAAATGCCTGGCATGCCTAAAGTATTCCTCTTTGCTGACAACATTTAGGGTACATTGCTCTAAGAAGATGCTCAGACAGTGAAACCACACGTCTCAGTAGGGTCACCCCCCTCAAAATTCGTATCAGAACTGTCAGGTAATTCTGGATCCATATTGGCCTTTATACATCAATCACATTGTGTTCAGGTATGACTGCTAATTAACCGTTATTTAAAAGAAGAGAACATAACATCTCAGACACTTGTGGTTTCTTTTTCTTATTTTTGCTATCCTGTGTGCAGTCAACTCTGAAAAGATCAGGTGGTTATGGAAAGGATAGAGTTTCAGGGATTCTGCTTCTCTGAAAGTAAATTGCATTTACTATTATTTCTGTGCTGAACAAGAGTCTGAATCAGCAAAATGGAACTGAATTCAATTAAACTGACCCCCTTAGTCTATTTTTTCACTGAACTTCAGTGTGGGGTTTTTTTTAAAAAAAGACCCAAACACTTTTTTTCAGTGAAGTGTAACAAAGTTTTAGAAGTAATACTATTTTTAAAGGCCAGCAGTGATAACCTTAGCAGATCTGAGGATGTCATCACTCGCCTTACAAGATGGTCCTGATATATCTAGATTATTCTTTTAGCTGTTTCTGTTTCTTGATCTTCCCATGAGTATACCTGAGAACTCCATGACTCCACTACAAAATAAACCTCAATCACAGAACACTTTCACAAGAAAGTATTTTTCTTAGCAGCACTTTTGATGACTATGTCAAAAGTCATTTTCCTACTCCTCCCTTTAAGTTGACATTGTTCCAAAGAGCCAAGATTCACAGGTGTTGAGCTTTAGCTGTGAAGCATTTGATCTGCCCACCCACAAAGACTTTCCCTGGAAACATACAGTCAATGCAGCAGTTCACCAGTTTGCTATTGAGTATAACGGCCACTCATAGTCACCCCATGGTCACAAAGCCGGAAAGGAATCCTGGGGCATATCTAGATTACCTTACAGCACCTATTGTAAATCTCCCCCATTTTAGTCCATTCAAATACTTCAAACTCCTGGTTCTGTTATAATGTGAATAAAGGTAATTGGGACTGGTTTGTATTTCAACCAGACTTTTAAGATATCTGCAGACTTTTAAAGATACTCAACTGAATTAAGTAGAGTAACTCATTCAAATGTTTGAAAGAGGATTTACTACAAAAATCTCACGTTTATTATTTCACAGGAACAGCATCAAAATTCTAATTTAACAGGCAGAATCTGCTGCACAGTTGGGGCCCTTTATATGTGTCAGCCTATACCTGAGTCTTTGTGAGAAGCAGAACACAGAAATAGGTTGGAATTAGTAATTGTGACCTTCAGTCACAAACCCAATAGGTATGTGATGTTACTCCAACAATTATCAGTGCAGGCATGTAACACTTGATTGGTTCAGGCAGGTGGCACAAAAATAAACAAGACCTTTACCTTAGGTTTAAGCTTTTCATTTCTCATTATTGCTTCTCTCAATTCACACAGACTCTGACTTCTCATTCCCTACTGTTTTGTTCTGCAATTAATACCTCTGCTTCGTTTTAACTTAGTAGTGACTAAATGAGAATGGTGACTCCTTTGTGTGTCTTGTGTTCTCACTTTAAAAGCCTCAGCCTGAACTTAACCTATATGTGCCTCTCTTACCTGTGAGGAATGATGCCTGCCCTCCTTCTGAGACTGGAAGATAGGCTGAGCCTCACATACGGGAGGGAACGAGGGTTGTTCAATCTCCTGAGGTTTCACTGCTTTCTGCAGGATCCCAGAGTCCAGTTGAACCTCAATGAACTTGTATATACCATTTTCAATTTGCTATGTCATTTTCGCAACAGTGGACATTTACATATCGCAACAGCTGGCTATATCTTACAGATCAAAATAATAGTAATTTTAGCTTCTCATAACTAATGGAATTCCATTTAGAGCTAAAAAAACCCCATGGAACCATTTCTTCTCTTAAATGTTGAAGTACAGATTTTCCTACTCCACAATATATCTGAGGAATTTGTCTAAACCCAGAAATTAAAAGAATCAATAAATCACCATTAAGCAATCAGAAGCAATGCACATTATTATTCATTTTTCAAGCCTAAGCCAGAAAAAGTATCTTTCTCCACAGTAAGACCACGATAATGTTTCAGCATCTCTTTAAAATGCTTAATGAACTGGGAGGATTTATCTTTTGCAGCCAAACATTTAGAAAGCTTCTCTCCCAAATGTTACTATTCTGTTAGAATAAGCTAGTTGTGTAAAGATGTTTAAAAACATTTGAATGATAGAAGGTTCTTATTTATCCATCATGTCAATGAAAACTAGGGTTCAGAGGTTTAGCTTTGAATAATTAACATCACATATGGAAAGCTGATCTGTTCACACAAACTCAATTATTTATCACTGGCCATTAGTTAGAGTGGAAGTTATAATTTCAGTCATTTTTGAGAGAAACTTTTCCTTTCTTCCATGTCCTCTATATAGACAAACTACAGCATATAGCTTACTTAATGCTAACAAATGAAAAGCTAGGTTGCCTACAAGATCAGACAGATTCACTGGGTGGATGGAGAGTGAAAGGCTTTCTTATGCTTTCTGAAGACTTATTTCCCACCCATTTCTCAATTAGAAATTCCTTTTACAGTCTATAGTGTTATGAAGAGAAAATTGCAGTGAAAACACCACTGCTATAGTAAAAAGGTCCCCAAACCTGAAAAATAAACAATGGCTTTGGTTTGTTTGTTTTTTTTTGTTTTGTTTTGTTTTGTTTTGTTTTTTTTGTGTGGGGCTTGTTTAACTTCTCTAGCCAGTCTGGTAAACGTATTGGTAAAAAACCCTTTTTGTTGAAAGATTCACACATTAGATGAGCTGAGACATCTCACATTCTGGTTCTTTCGTACCTCAAAGAAATCATTCTTCAGGCCAAATCTCGCATTGATATTCATAGTATTTTAAAGGTCAAAAACAAGCAGGAAAAAAGTCAAAAAGCATATCAGAGCTTGTTTACAGATGAGAGAGAAAGCAGAAATAGGAATGCAGCACAATTTGTTTAACTTTACAGGTCACCTTTTTTAATTTGATATGCTGTATACCACTAAAATCAGAGAGTTTCCTACGTTAATAGACCATCAGTCAGATTGCATTCAAGAATCTTTTAAAATATGGTTTGTGCTAATAAATGAAGTCTGAAATGATTACTTTCTCACTATATCCAATGTTTGTTTGTTCAGAAGAAAAATGAGAACGTTTCATGAATAGCAAGTGGTATTCGGGTAAGTCATCTGAAGACTGGCATAAAAGGAAATTCATAGGTTATAAAACAATGTTAAAATACAGTAGTGAATGAAGAACTACAAAAATCAGGCATCTGATTTTGAGGCTTACTAAAAGTATTAGGACTAGTTCTACACAAAGGAGAGTTCTTTATTTTCAAATGATCAATTTTTGGTCAATGAAGAGAATTTACACATCCATAAACACACATACCATTACAATTACAAGGATTTAATAAGACCAATCTTACAACTACTGTATTCATAAAGAAAGCAGTGTACTGTGTAAACTAAACACAGATTTTGTTGCATTGTTATTATGCTACCACTGGAAATGAAATTTAATATTTAAAATTTTTGGAGTATGTTTTGCTTTAAAACTCAAATGTAAAAGATGCATGTTCTTTCCTCTGCAATGACTGACATTTTCAGCAATGCATCAATATAAGGGACTTTTTAAACTAATTTTTTTAAAGACTGGCCCTCCAGTGAACCATTCACTCACAGTTTTGCTGATTATTGTTGGTTTTTGCACCTGAGTAATTTTACAATAAAGCAGCAGAACGGAATGAAAAAAAACCAAAACCAAACACCATTATATGACCTCTACTAATTATTGATTTATGTTCCCAAATGTTTTAAGTACATGAGTGAAGGCTGAAAATCTGTGAAAACAGGCTGAAATCAGTAGATGCAGAAGGGACACAGATTATTTTCCACACTACGTAGAAAGTATCAGAGTACATTTACTCTCCTCAGATATTACCAGAATATCTCTGCCTACTTTGGCATACCTCCTCTCTCTCCTCCCATCACACTTTTTAACTGAGAATTGCTAAGGGATCATAAAATTGAAGTAGCTGACTAACAAAACCTTAGGGCTTACGTTTCCTACTAAGTAAAATTCTGTTTGGAGAGGCAAGGTCAAAGGAAAAATGCCTAAAAACTTTGTTCATTTCAGCAAATTGGGAGATCTGGTGCTCTCAGGTTTCAGCAGGGTTGCTAGCAAAGGTTTTCACAGTTATTTTACAATACTATTCAATATATATATTAGCTAAGGCATTAAATTTGTTCAAGGGAAGAAAACCCCTACCCAAACAACACAACCAATAGGGATCAACAGTTTCAAAATGTTATTGAAGTTCCTCTCACCTTGTACAAGGCAACTAATCCGAGAACAAAAGCTTTTTAGAGTAACTTTCCAATGGAATAATTTTTGGCATCGTCTAGGGTTTCATCTTCACTCTAGAATTAGTCTGGATGGTAAAATGCTGGAGGATGCTCAGATCAAGTCTTCGTTAAATTTAATCAGGTTCAGACTAAGAAAAAACAAATCCTGAATCTAATGCATTCCAAGTAGAGTATAATTCCCTATTCAGAGCACATTTAGATTCAAAGCAGAGGAGGGGAAGAGGAAAACAAAGAAAAAAGGAAACAAGTTAAACCCCAAATAAAAACCTAGGCTAGTTGTGTCTTAAAAATGAAGAAGATTCATTCAAGCCAATCAAGAAACATATTTCAAGGGGGAAAAATATACCTACAGCATCTTACAACACAGTAGAGAAAGGGAATGACAAATGTGAATGCAGATATTCCAAGGCAAGATGCAAGAGGAAGAAGTTAGATACATACAGGTACTCACTGTTAGAAGGAACAGTGCTGACTTCTTGTCATTACGGGGAAAAAACCCCAAAACATTTGGTCAAACTGACAGTCTGTTATTCAACCTGCCACTGCTTACTACACTAGCAGTCCAGCCTTGGGACACAGGGACACAGGGAGCATACTACACTTTCTAGGATCATTTAGGGATTTCACTAAACAAGCTTGACTTCTGTTATGCTCTTCAGCTCTCTTTGTAGCCTATCATTATCCCAATAACAAAGCCACAACTATAGGTCTAATATTGTTATGGCACTGTGGAAATATTTTTGGCTTATGATGATTGCCTAAGATAGTTTGTGGGCCCATACATTTGTTTGTTGAACAGACAAGAAATGAAGATGGGATGCACCTCTGTGGATCCACCTCTGCAGTATTAACCTACATGCCTATTTGTTTCATTTCCCACTTGTGATTTAGTGTCTACATGACATGTGCCTCAGTTTCCAAGAACTAAAAACCTGCTTCTCTGCTTCTCTTTTTAAATCTTAATCTATTTCTACCTTGCTTTTGCTTGAACTGCTGTAATCTGTCGAGCCTATGGACCCCAAGTAGGACAAAGACAAGTTGACTTAGAACTTTAAAAGGCATAAAGAATGGAGTTTAAAGTTGTAATACGAAGTCAAGCAAGCAAATCAAGGATTTTGTACGGGGCAGGAAAGGGAATTACCTCCCAAACCCTAGGAGTAGGTAATATCAAGAACCAGAGACCTTAAGCTATATGAACTCCACTGTTCAGAAAATCCCATGGGTAACAAGCACTGCGTATGGTGTGAAGGTAAGTTCGCACATAGAAAATGCAAGACAAAGAAACAGTTCCCCCCTGCACCATTTTGCAAACCAGTTAATGTAATCAGGATAGGAAATAAATGTCTTATTCCTATGAATGGCTCTGATTTACTACCTACATGTCAAAACCAAATCCCCCCCTAACTGCATTAGATTTCTGTCTACCACCACACATTGACAAATGGTATGACATTTTATTGTCATACCATTTGCACAGAAAGGTGAAGAGACTGCTGTTTCAGCAAACTGAATACTTTCTTTAAAAAAAAGTTATATGGTACAATATCACATGGCTGATTAGTGCGTTAATCTCTGCAAAGGTAGTATAATTTGAGAGTGTCGAATCATCATTATTTTTACTTAAAAACTCTATTAAAATATTTACCTTTTTAAAAAAGCTCTAATAGAACTTTTTCTTATTTTCAAAACTTTACTATGAGTTTTTCTTTTCTCCTCTCCATTCTAATTAGTTTTCAGTTCTCAGTAATATGTCTGTGGTTGAAAAGTGTAGATTGTTTCACTCTGTAAGAATAGAATCTGTGTTCTTAAAGAAATCTACCTTCTTGTGAACCTCTCTGAGACTTTTATGAAGTGTGGTACTTGGGGATAATAAATAATGTGAGTCTTAAATTTCTTGCAGACTGCTTTGGTCTTGAAATCTGTTTAGTTAAATTTCACAAGTATATTGCAGGAAGTCAAATGGTTTTAGTCCATAAAGTTTACAAAACCCACTGCCTGTGGTTTCTGTAACCATGTTTGTGCTTCAGCAAGGTGATTTATCTCTTGGTGTTTAACTGAACAGAATATTCCCTTTTATGATTTTCTCCCTTGATACTTTGTCTACATATTGTTTTCAAACTTCTAATAAGAATTTCATGAATTTCACAAGTGTGGATATTCATCTATTTGCAGATTATACGTCTGCATCATCTTTCACATCCTGTCTGCACACAGAAGAAACTGCACATGTTTCTGGGGGATTGTTTAATATTTATACTATAACTGTAGGCAAACTTACTTTCTTGAAATTTGTTGCACTTCATGGAAACACAACTAAAATCAAGGATATGTGTAAACCAGATTTGTTTTCATTAAACAATTTTTAAGTGTTCTCGCATTGGTGTGAGATAGCTCACCATTTCCTTTCCAAAAAAAAAAAAAAAAAACCAAAGCAAAAAAGCCCAACACCACTCAGAAAAATTTAATGTTAAGTGACAGATGTGGGGAAAAAATGCATACAGATCCAACACCAAGGTATTCTTCCTTTTATTTTTGCTCTCTCACATGTCTTGGTTGGGAGAGACAACATATCTTCAGAGATCACCTGATAACACAGACTGCCAGAGCCAAAGGCAGGAAGGACTGTAAGACCTCCTTTTGTATGGCCTTGGATAGCTGGATGAGCAATTCACTATATGTCTTCCAGCATACGACTTTGAGGGAAAATGTCAAGCAGCATATCTTGAAACATATCTCGAAGCATTATTTGAAGATTTCCTTGTATATCACCTGTCTCTAAAAATTTTTTCATTATACTATTTGTCTTCCCTGTAGAATATATTTGATTAAATGCACTGCAGTATATGACTATGTTATACACATACATACAGACACACTCATGTCTTTCCCATATGCCTCCAAGGCTACTGTTTGGGATACCAGGAAATCTTATGCAAATGCTCAGTGATTTTACATTAAAAGGTGTTGGAATGAAGAGACGATCCAATACCTTTGCTCTGGAACTCAATTAAGATCTCCAGACTTTTTAATGGATCTTTAAACACAGGAGCATACGAGTATGTAATTACTACTTGGGGTTTTCTCTGCTTGTTTTTACTACTTCTTGTTTTGTTTGACCACTTCCAAATTCTTTAAATGCAGTTTTGCATTACAGAACGTCAGACACACATACTGAGAAAAATGTTTTTAATTACTAATATTTGTATTAGTTACAGTTAATTTCCTCCTTTAACAGCTAAAACTGTGTATTCAACACCAACACCTCCTCCTCACCCTCAATACCTATCTTCAGCCTCTCCTACTGAATTACAAAACAAAGACTGAAAACCTTTTAGTGTTTCATGAGGAATTCATTTACATACAGTATCTTCTAAATGTATATTTGGAGGATAGCTGTACCTTTGCAGGGCTAAATAATTTAATCTCACAGTCCCATAACAATTTCTGAGACGTAGCTACTCCCTTGATTAAATAGTACTATTAGTGATTCTATCACCAGAATGACAACACACACATTATAAACTGTTTGAGAGGGAAACCATTGCACTTCGGTGAATGGCACCTGCCTAGGTAGCTGTTTAATAAGTAAAAAACTGCAATGAATAAGTATACTTGCACGAACTGAGATATGTTAGTAAATTCATTGAAACTTTTGCTGGCTGGAAGCAAGTTCACTGAATATTTATTGATATGTACCAACATTACAGGTCTGGAATATTTGTTAGACTCATGTTTACTGTCAGGGCTCATTAAAAACACAAATTCTAGGTTTCTCTGCATGGAATTACTGTGTGATTAATTTATTTTATTTTTCTTAAAAGGATGTCTAACAACCTTTTTAATATCCCTGGGACTAACCTGTGTCTTTTGGAATAACAAGGTTATACTAGAAAATATGAAACAGTAAAATTTTGTGGGTTTCCTGGTTCCATCCTGGTTAGATGAAATGGGGAAAAAACCCAGCAGGGTCTTCCCAGTATTTTACCACTTTCGTTTCCAGTAAAGTTAGTAATCTTAAGTATTAATTAAATAATAGACAATTGATTATAAAAAATAATAGTTTAAAATATTTTTAAAATAAAGTGTTACTGGTTTACATTCAATGTTTATTTCTACTGAAACAGAGATTTGGGTTAATTATGAATGGTAAGATTATTTCCTACACAGGAAGAAGGGCAAAGTACAAGGACCATTGAACATTACATTTTTCCAATGTTACCTAATTATAAGAACACCTGTGCTGAATAACTTTCAGCTGATCTATTTGCAGAGTGCTTAATAGTCCTTAAAATTCCTCATTTCGTAACAGTAATGGGCCAGCGATGTTTGTACATTAAGTTGTGTAAGAAATATATTGGCAGAAGCTGCTCAAAATACTTATTTTCCTGCATTAGCACAGGGGTTGGAGTTGGATGATCTTAAGGTCCTTTCCAACCCTAACCATTCTACGATTCTATGATTATATTTAACCAGTGGTTTCTAGAGGGTGCTTAGTAGCTATCTGTGCCAATTAAGTATTAGTGGATATTCTGGGTCATTTTTGCTAAGGGTGAAGTGTTTTGTCTTTGCTACAAAGAACTCATTCTCGAGGAAAAACCAGTTTCTCACCTAATCAGCTCAGAGAAGTTATTTGCATGCAAATTAGCACATATGCTTCTAAAATGTTAAAATGTAAATTCTTCCTCTCCTCTCTCTCTCTCACTCCGTTTTTCCCTTTTGCTGTTTGTTTTTTTGTTGTTTGGTTTGGGTTTTTTTGATGCATGGTAGCCCTTGCCCCTCAGTATACTTGGCAGATTTAAACCTCTTCAATACCAGACACAGTATCTCCTCCATTATTTTGTTGCTAGAAAAACTGGAAATAATTATTTCTAGATGCTGGATATTTAAGTGTAGTACAAAAATTGATCCTTTTTTTTCACACCCCAAGCCTCAGCAGTGAGTGATCATTACACATCCAGACATTAATGTTTATAGAAGCTCTGGAAGACTCACACAGATGAATGCTAATGGCTATTAATCTTCTTTTGATTGCTCATATCTGTTAAGCTCCTCTGAAGTTAAATAGAGAACTAGCTCTACTAGTTAATTAGATAAAAGACAGGGAGAGGAAAGGAGGTCAGGAAATATTTTTAAAGGTGTTTAACTGCTGAACTTCCACAGAGATGTTTTTGGTTTGAATAACTGTGTACTTTATGCTGCCATGTCAAGAAATTAGCAGAGGACAACTGTGGAGGGGGTTTTATGGGTTTTTTTGTTTGTGGGGGACAGGGAGGGTGGTTAAGACATGCTGTGGAGCAGATAGATGTAAGTTCAGAGCTAAGATTATTGCAGAAGTTTCTGCAAGCTACATTTTACAAAAACTTATACTATGGCCATAATAATCCATTCTGAATTTAAGCTAAATTTATTTAAATTCTGTTTTCCTCTCACCCTGGAATCACTCTGACTGCTGCTTGGAAGCATCTGTGAGCCTGCTTTGTCCATGTGGCTGTCTCACAGGCTGTTCTCACCCATAAGCTTTTTCCTTCAGTGGTTTAGTAAGGTGCTGGGTGATCCAGTTTTCTCTGTCTTGAAAACTGGTGTTTGTCTACTTGGGTCAGAGTAATCCCATGGGAGAGAAAGGCCCCAGATACAATCTTAGTGGCTAATTACAGGAAGATAGATAGGTATATATATCTCCTATATATATATAGTCCTAGGAAGATAGATATATATATACACACATATATATATATCTCCTTTATCTTTTGTGTTGGACTATGTTTTAGGAATTAGCCCCAGAAACAAGGCAATGATGTATCTGTGTAAGAAGGAAACAACTATGGAATATAAAGCAAGTATAAAAATGTGTTATGTAAAATAAAATTATGGCCATACTGATGAGACGTTCCTTTAGTTTCATCTGCTTTAAAGATGAACGTGTGTGGATCTAGGTTCCAAATTAGTATCTCCCAACCTGGAATTCAGTGGCGCTCAGTGTCTAACATAGGCTGGACCATAAGCAAATTTCTCATACCTGGAATTTCCCACTGACACCCTTGCTAACATCTTCACTGTGAATTTGTAGTTTACTTTAGAAGGCAACAACAAATACAAACTTAATTTTTAACACAAATTGTACCGTATTTATAAAGTAGGGAGAGCTTCTGGGTATCCACTCTACTTCAGTGTAAATCTTCAACATGCATTGTAAATGCTCATAGACATACAGTGTGTCAATGAAGAGTGGACAAAGGCTGTAATTTCAGGTATCTTCAATAGATACGATTCTGCAAGGACTTTCTTGGTTTAAGTTAGACAGGATACTCCATGTTATATAAACTTTATACCAATTTAAATTCCCTTTGGTATGGATACTCAGTGTATCTGATACTTGGTTCCTAATTCTTAAAACTCCAGTCTAGGCAATTGAAAAGGCAAATATTGTCTTCAAGCATGAGAAGGACTAACTTGTCAAATGTTAGACATTTCTTTCTGCACTGGAGCAAGTGGTTTTACTTATTCCAAATGCAGACCCGTGCTGGCTGAAGGGCTCAGGGTTTGATTTCCAAAAATTCAGCCTGGCAAAGACACACAGATCACAAAAAATGTGTAGACATCCCTATGTTTCAGGCTTGCATGAGTTTTTCCTCCCGTCTCTGATTTTAGTCAGGTATAAGAGAGGGGCTGTTGCTATCCACGCTAAGTAGACTGGACTGGCACTGAAGCAATCACTGTATTGGTGTGAAAAAGCAGCAGGGATCTTGGAATAGGGGAGAGGTGGGAACTTCCTATGAAATAGTTCTTTGAATTGAGACTGAAAATGAACTGCGGCTGTGAGACACTGTGGCTGGGAACCAGTGAAGAAGAGGAAGAGAGGGATTTAATTTGAAACACAGGTATTCATGTTGGCACAAAAATGTTAAGAGTAAGCCAGGCATTGAATAATGGGTTTTCTGTTTCAGAAGTCCATTAGGAACAAAGGAAGAAGGGATTGAAGATAGTGGAGAGGTTCTTGTGATCCACTCAGTTTAGAAGATATGTTGGAAAAAAAGTCTTCAGCTGAAGCAAGTTCTTTAAAAAAAATCCATCGTGCTTTTATTATTATTTTTCTTTGTAAATACTTTCAGAACAACAACAACAACAAAATTTGTATCCAGAAAGAGAAGTCAGGAATTAATTACAAGGGAGGAGCTGTGCAGTTTTAGAACATAATATCTGTATTTGACTTCTGATGACAATGTAGCTGGCAAAAATAGAAAGAAAGATGGAGTTGAAAAGAAAGATGACTTTTAGGTGCATTGTGGGGGAGTAGAACTGTAAAGAAAGTTGTGTTGTCAGTCTTTATTTTCTCCTGACTGCAAATCAGAAAGGCTTTTCTCTTCACTTATTAAAGAAAATGACAGATTTTAGATATAAGCTCAATGCCCGTTGTTAACAGCAAGTGTTTAGGATTGGAAGTTTCATTAAACTGTGGGAGGAAAAAATAGGTGGTGTTCTGTTGCATCACTTAGGTGCTCAGTGGTCTTTTAGAGCCAGTATGTCTTTAGACTTAGAAACAGTCATTATTGCATAGTGGGAACATCAGCAAAACAAAGCTCCTTTTCTGACTTTTGTTTCTGAAATAGAGTGCAGTGCTACTTACTTTCTTTCAAATTAGTTGTAATGATTTGAGCATTTAATGACCTATATTTCTGCAATGCAGAATTTAAAACATATACTTATTGATAAACATATCTGCTGATCTTGTTTCCAGATTTATGCTGAGCTGAATGTCAGCAGGTGACACCCCATGCCTCGGTGGCACCCTTCTGTAATGTAACAGTACTAAATACACACCAAAGTGCAACTTTTTTGGTAGGCTCTTTTTTTTATGAACCTTATTTTATAATTTCATTGCACAGGGGTAAGAATGACTAATATTTGCGTCTATCAGTTCTTCTCACAAACTATTTTAATTTCTTACACGCGTAGACTAATAGTGAGTAGCCTCCTCTCTTGTCTGTTTGAGAATACTGATGTTCAGGTTTGCTAGTGTGTGTGTGACCTGCCTGGATCATATTGTAGTAGGAGAACTGTCAGTGATTTTAGAAGCAACTAAGGACAAACTGCTTTACAGATTACTCTGAGTCCTTCAAGATTGGAACTTTCTGATTTAATTACCTAAATTTCTCAAAAAGCTTGTTAAAATTTTTATTTTATGTCATTTTGGCATAGTATTATTTCTTTCTGTAGGATGAAACCCTTAGGTGAAATGGTTCAAAGTACTTGGGGAATCTTTGTTCCTCTTATTGTCTTTTGATCAAATGATATTTGTGATAGCCTTAATCATGTTTGTAATTATTGATCTTAGAATTGTTGTTTGTGTAGAATAAAATTTAGATTTTCTTTAAGGTAGCTGTAACCTGACAGCTTGAGTTCTGTCTAAAAACTGTTCATAGCCCCTGGTCATGTATTTTTTCCTCTTTATATACACTTCATGTCAAAATGTCACCTCAACAAATGTTCATGCATTCTAGACCTTAAAAAAATGTGTGTATTTTGTACTAAACCAGCCTGATTGCTGGACACAAACCAAATGGCAGTCTGAATCAGCATATTGTAAAGAGGATGTGGAATATGCACTATATATATGTGCTATGTGTTTTTAAAGACACCTGCCAGACTACTGCAGATGTAAGAGATACAGGAAAACATTTGGCATCAAATAGCTCATCTGGAATTTTACCTTTTGTAGGTGGTGGAAAATACTTGCTTCCTATGTAATGATTGATTTCTTTAGGCCAATACAGAGACGATGAGTTTTGTTTTTCTTTTTGTTTTTCTTTTTTTTGTTTTCTTTTTTTGTCTGTTTTTTTGTTTGTTTGTTTTTGTTTTTGTTTCTTTTACTTTCTTTATTGTGAGCATTTACCTTCTGCTAGTTTTCATTTCTTGCTTTGAGCCTGTCCAGTCATATTCCTAGAGCAAGTGGGACATTCCCTGAGCTATGACTAACAGGGTAGCTAAATATATTCTGGACATTATCCACTCACCTAGGTATTCCCTTTCCCCTGTAAGATGTTTTTTCAACACTTTCTTAATTATAGCATTTTCACACAGTTCCAATGAGTGTAAGCTTGTCATCATGCTGAATACCCTTCAGGCAGGCACTTTTTCCAGGTGAAATTTTAGCAGGTGTCTGTTTCCATCTTTCAGATGCCCACATGCTCAGTTAATGTTGAAGACAACATAGTCAGTGAAAGTTCTTTTACCTTAATTCAGTCTGACTTCTCTTTCAGTTTAACTACCACTATTTCTGGCAACATGTGGCCTTGTATTCCTGTTGCCAAATTCAATTAAATGTAATAGTCCATTTGCTTTCTTTCAGACTGATAACTACCTCCAAGTTAATACTGCCTATCATTCCTCATGAAGAGTTCCTCCTCCTATAGTCATTCTCTTTCCACATTTTTCATACTTGACTAGTGTTTTTGAGCACTGCAAAGCAATATTATACACTGTCATTCTTATCTCTTTTCCCAAATACTCTTTCTTCTCTTACCTTATCTGTGGTCCAGAACCTGTTTTCTATGTGCTCTGACTTTGAGAAAAGTTTCAGGTAGCATTTTGGATTGTCGGTTATGGTTTTCTAATCTATCTTGGTCATGGAGTCAGCAAAACCGACCTTTTCTTATCAGTTTTGTTTTGAGCTGGATACTCTCTCATATTTGGCCTATTTTTATTGCATTGTTAAGCACAAACTGTGAGCTTTCCATCCCTCAGGATCTGGGGCTATCCATGCAGCTTAGTCCCTGCAGTGGTGTTCTTTCTTGAAGCCCCTCAAAAAATGCTGCTCTTCAGAATTCGATTGTCCTTGCTTTTGGTTTTCATCTTATTTTTGCTTCACCATTTTGTTTAAAATTTTTTTAGAAATGCATGTATCTGACAATTTAACTGGCCAAACCAAAGTACTGGGGAAGATAATAGAGACTTAGCCTTTAAGTCTGTGCCTCAGGGCAAAATGTTTTGGTTGACCCAGTCTCATCCTTAGTTGCAGGTTTGTGTTGAAGGGCTCCCCTTAAGTATCTTTTTTAAGATTTCCTTTTCCTAGTACTATGTATATGAAAAGTTCTACTTTCAGTCAGGAAAAGGCATTACTCCTTAGATTAATAATATTGGTATGGTCCCTGAAGACCTTGGCATGTACCTTTTATTTTGTTCATTTCTTTTCCTTTTTCTCAGCAGAGATCTTTTATTTCTCTTTTTTGGGTTCTATTGGAAGTGTTAATACACAGCCCATTGGTCTTCAAGATGTTATACTATAAACCTTAGTCTGTCTCTACCATATTCTTAAAAGAAAACACAGAAGTTTCTTTGGACTTTCTATAATGATAAGTGATTAAGCTGTCCATGTATTCTCCTAAAGCACGTATTTTAAAGTAGTGCCTTAAAAACACTTGCAATACTCTTTTGATTCTGCCTCAGACGATAATGTATATTTTTTTTCTATTTGGATACAGATTCCACTGGAAAATCATGAGGGAGAACTTCACTCATAACCAATTTCTGTTTTCTTATCTATTTCTTCCACTCTCTTTCCATCATCAAGCTCTCTTCTATATTTCTTACACCACCAAGAAAAACAAACAAAATTACTTTGTGCCTTGCAATCATCATGTATCTAAGATAAGAGCTTGATGAACTGGCATCATAGAATAGTCAGAGCAGAAGTTTTTTGATGCATCCCTGAATTTGAGCTTCATTTTTTTTTCCCATACAGTAATTTCATATTTGCTCTGCAGCAAGATATGTTTAAGTGAGAAAAATAGGATCTCTACGTGAAATTGTTCTCTATAAAATTCCTGGAGGTGATGCTGAAAAGAATCTTAAAATCTTAAACCTGAAAAAGCAGTGCTTTCTGCTAGGAGATGCTAGTCAGTTATGATGCCAAGTAAGAAAGGAAACCAGACTCTATTGAATCTGTATCATTTAAGTATCATTAAAATACTATTTGTTAGAGCTAACACAATAATGAAAGAGAGAATAGTGTAGATAATTTAAGTCCCTTCAGATGCTGAGCTATGCAGCACCAAATGTGCTTCCAACCAGCCTGCAGGACATTATGCAGGCCACATCTGTAGAAAGGGTTACCCCATTTTGGTCACTCGAGCTATTACCGAATTTCCTTACAAGAAAACATCTCTATTCCTAATTTCTGCTGTCAAACAGAGAGGATCTTTGCATGAGAACTTGCTGTACTTTCAGATAAAGGCAAGGTGATGCAGGAGGTGTAATTGCTGGAACCAAGGGGGAGTTGCCTGCAGGATCCTCCTCTGCAATGAGCAGGCTGAGGTTATCCTGCAGGCAAGGGCTTCATGCAGCACAACACCGGGCTGAAAGCTAGTGTACATGCCACGCAGCACAATACTGCACAGCACAGGTCTGGTCCTACTCAGGTTAACTGTTGTGTGGATCACTAACTCTTACATCTACAATGATGTTCTGGTCAGGATCAGTACAAGCCACTGTTTTTAGAAACTGTAAATAATTGTCTATGTTTGCTATCTTGCTAATAGAAAAAGTGAAGTTCATACTGGCTTGGACAATAAAATGTCCTTTCATCACTGAGTGGCTCCCTCCAGGTGAGGGTTGAGGCACAGAAAATAAAACACTAAAAAGTCTTGGCCTCATTCCTTGCCTGTGGTGTTCTTGTTTGGTGAATAAACAATTTAAGCTGTTATATTGTCAATCTGTCAGCTTCTATGTGCAGAAAGGAAGGACTTCAAAACTGCTTAAGTAGAATGTGAGCACTTAGGAAGATCAGCTTCTTTTGTAAATCCTCGACTAAATTCAAATGGTTTTGGTGGACGTCAACATTTTCTCCTTCCTTTTATAAAAAAGGAAAGAAAATAAAAAAGAAAGAGCTTTCTTCCTGCATGTTTTTCTCTTTGATGGAAGAATAGGAAGAATATGGCACTGTTGTATATAAGCTTTAATGTTTGCCCAGCCCACAAGTTGCTTAACTCTATTAACTGAGGGAAATTTACGTTCTGAAATATGTCCATCTCAGAACTTGACATGCTTGACCTACTTTAATGATATGTTTCAGGATGACAGCAGGCATTTTAATGGTGCAGTACTGTAATACGTCTTCAGACTGAGAGTTAACATAAACTTGTTTCTTAATTACCATTATTCTATGCTTTGGGTTTAGGAAACTGGTTTAAATACATTGTAACTAGGTTATGACATAATTATTAATAAAATGCTAACGTTTAGTTTCTTAGGTAGCATTAGAGCTCAAGTGCTTTACAGAGTAACTATGGATGGGAAGAGTCAGAGAGACTGAGTGAAGGGAAAAAAAACCCTCACAAATTTAAGCCCTTCCAAAAATTCTGTTTACTTTTTCCCTACTGTCTGTTCAGATGGAATAGTTAAATTTGAAAGAGAATTTGATTTAGTTTTCCACCCCGCCACCCCGAAACACTTTTCTTAAGGAATAGGTTGGAAAAAAGATTGTGTCACTGTATAGTATCTGCACATGTTCCCAGCCATCATTTGGGGAGGCCTATTATAGGTAATAGATGCTGCTCCTGAATGAAGATGTATTTTGCCAAATGCTGCCCTCAGCAATGTCAGTGGAACTGCCAATACATCAAAGCCCATGAAATGAATGATTTTCTGCTATTATAACTGAGGGCAGATTTTGTCCCTCTGTATTGAAATATGTAGGCAGTTTAAGAAAAACATGAAGTCTTTTGATCTGCTTATAACCTCTAGTAAAAGTACACGGCAGAATGAAGCTCTTATGTAGAATACTTCTGCAATCTCAGTTACTTGATAGCTGTTCATTTGATTCTGTAATTCATTATGTTGAGTGCTACATTATTACATTTCATACTGTAGCCCTGAGAACATGTGCCCTGTTAACCTTTAAAAGTGTTTTAATCTAGAAATTTTTCACCAGAAAGGGTGCATGTAGTAGTAACTAATAATGAGGTGAAAAATTGTCCTGACAGGTTTATCTTTATGTTAGGAGATTAAAGCTACTTTTGCTTTTTATATCATACTTAATTTTAAGTTTAAAGAAATTTGGGGGATTTATAGAAAGGTCTAAAAAAATTGCTTCTAATGTTTGCAGCAGGACAATTCATCACTGATGTCTTTTTTTTTTTTTTTTTTCTAATAAGCTCTCAATAATTCTCTCTTTAGAGTTAGAGAGGAAGGTTTGGGTTGTGCTGAATCTTAACCTCTCAAATAGACTTCTTGTGCTGGAGCTTCACGATGTGTTCAACAGCAGGACTCTGGTAATGCAAATCCATCTTGTAATCCAAACTGCTGGCAGGAGAAATCACCTGAATGCTCAAATAATTGCCCAAGTCAGCCCTGAAAATCATGGAATCTGTGAAGAACCTTTCTTACGTGTGAACCACTGCTGGAACTCCTCTCTCCTCTTGTGTTGGTTATATGATTCTGTGGCTCTTTGCCAAAAACCTTATAGTGCTGAGAACATTGACTTTCTCTTTCCTGCATTCCTTGCTATTGTAGATTTCCATGAGGTGTTTTGAAGTGTAACAAAATCTTTAACAAGGCTGATTTAATGTATCATTATTGCTGCATGGGTAAACATCACTGGGATGAAGCAGGAATAAATGTAGCACAGTTTCAGGCTTTCTGCCTGTTTAGTCAATCGTATTTGCATGCGTCAGTTTTGCTTCCTGTTTTTCTCTGCATCTGAAGCTGACAGTTGTGTATCAAAAACCTAAATAAAGTTACAACACTTTCTCTGTCACTACACTTTAGCAAATGCTGACCTTATATAAACTCATATTCGTTTCTATGTGTGATGGGCAAACCACAAACTGTCCTTAATTTGAGTGTGTTTTGGATATTTGGCAAAATACAAGTTGGAGTCCTCTGAAATCTAGTGAAAAGAAAACAAATGAAAACTTTCCTGTGTGAACCTTTCATTCAGCTTCTGGTTTTTCCTTCATGGCAGCAGGTTTTATGGCATACAAATTTCAAATGTTCTAACAATTTAGGAGCTCAGTGAAGTATATTACTAAGTGGAGATTATAGCTCCTCTACCTATATAAGGAAGTGTTTGGTTTTGTTGTCGTCTTTCAAATCCATCTATGTTCTTCTAAAAATTATCTGCCAGAAACTATTCTTGCTGTAATTATAGAATCATAGAATAATTGATCCATTATCTCAACCTAGGAGAATGTGTTTGCATTTCGTTATTTTGTCTGTGAGGTTTTATTGTTGAGGGTTTTGATTAATTTTATTTTTATTTTTTGGGGGCTATTGTTTTTACAGTTAAATAATTTAACAGATTATTTTAGGCTGAAGAGTCCCTTAGATTTAAAGTTTACTTGTAACTGTCGCATCAAGTTTTTCTGGAAAAGAATTTTTTGCCTAAGTCACCTACCAAGTATGGTATATTTCCATATGACTGCATAGAATTCATTAGCTCTTTAGAATTTATTTTTGTATGAATACAGTTCCTGTAAAATAGAACTGGGACAAAATAGGACAGATCTAGGGACTTGATATTGTGAATGCATTCAAGCATTCTGACTAGTCCCCTTATTTCCTCCCATTCCTCTCATCAATTTGCTTTGTTTAAACCCAGATTTTACTGGTTAAGGCCATTGTATAGTAACATGATCCAGACTGTGACATGAATAATGAAATTACTTGATTTCTGTTCTTGGCGATGGTTGTAAGATATTTTTCAACTTTATCAGTGATCATTTAATTTTAGGAGGTTTTAAAACTGAGCTATTTCTATGTCTAGACAGCACCCAACCCAAGAGGCACTAATTCCAATGGGGATCCAGCCAGCCAGCACTCCAGAAAACCAAATGCAACCCCAAGTAAAACAGTAGGATCTAAATGAATGGCTCTGAGTGCTTCTTAGAAATGAGAATATTCATGATTTGAATTAATCTGAACAGATTACCATTGGGAAAAACAATTCCAAGATGCACAACAATATCAGTTATGTATTGAAAGTGGGCGGGAACCTGTTTCCAGTGAGAAATCAGCAGGTCCTACTAGCTTTTAAAATTAATTTCTTTTTCCCCTGGAAGTTCTTTATAGTATCGACAAGCTGTAAATACCCATGAGCCCATGATGGTCTCCTGTTTGTTTATTTGGTGCACACATGGCAGTTTCTGCTGTGTGCCAAACTTTATGCCATTATTTATAATTTTTCAGGCTTTTCTCTTTCCAAAGGCCTTTCTCTTTCCAAAGATAAAATCTTTGCAGCTGAATGCTATGGACCCCTCAGGAAATACTTGTTTGAAGGACCTGTTCCATTTCAGTTACTTTGCTGAGGAAGGAAGCCTTTGCTACAAGGACAGTGTTCTATCTTCAACCACTTTAAACAAACAGACTTATACATGTTGCATAATATCTATGCAGTATGTTATCTGAGAAAGATGATTGATAGCATAAATAATATTCTGCACCATTAAATCTTACACTGTAAAATAGTTTTTGCAATACATACTTCCTTGTATTTCTGTGACTGTGCAGTAGTAGTAAAAAATTTGCATTCTCAGGGGATTTAGCATACGTTTTCTATTTGACAGAAGCTGATTTTACCTCAGATATTTCTATAGATATCTCAACATATGTCCATCTCTTTCCTCCTGTTCCTCCTCCTGCTCCCAATTTCAGGCGCAGTTTCTCTGGACAGATTGTTATCTGCAGCAAGCATGTTCAACCTGTAAGAACAACACAAAGAGTCACTTCTTTTCTTTCTTGGGCTTTCAGTGAGGACAGTATGTGCACTACAAACTTATATGAGGTGTAAGGATACCTAGTGCACAAGGAGACTTTGTCTTCTACGGTCTGAATATGTGCAAACTGGTTTTTAACGGTCTGCAACTCAGTCAAAAATGGAGACTGATTTTTTTCAGAGGAACAACAAGCTGGTCTTTTTAATAGCTGCTCTCAGGCAAGAATTTACAGCCATACTTTTAAATGTACACTTTCTCAAAATATCAGATTTAAGATTTGACATTATAAAAATGTGATTTCCCAGCATATTTTTTAAAATGGCTATTCTGACTGTGCTTTCCCCAAAAGCAATGGGTTGAGGCAGACATCCGCCACAGATAACATCAGCTCAAAAGGGAAAGTTTTTCTAAGTGACTGAAAATAGCTTCCTTCAGAGGGAAAAGATGGGCTCTCTGAAAGGGGGGAGAAGGATGATCTGAAAAAGAGATTGCTTAACACAGAACAATGTGTGCTTAACTAATTATATCATTAGCAGTTAGAACTCAATAGCTTAATGACAATATCCTTGCAAATGTTCTTTAATGTGAGTAGATGGTTCAGAAAAAAACACTGTGCAAAAAGAACAATAAATAAATCATGTCAGAGAATGCTTTTCATCTTTAATCTATAAAAATCACCTATTATTAATAAAACTCCATTGAATTGGTATATGAAGCAGAGTAAAAATTGTGCTATATCTAGCAGGACCATAACTACTCTGCTAGGCAATACAGGGGTTAGCTGTTTGTTGTTCTCATTAACAGTTGCAGAAGGAAATGGTCTTTCACTAATTGGCAGATACTGGCTCAACAAAACAAGGCTAGACTGGAACACTAAACAGGACATGTTCGGTAATCAGTGAAATTAAGAGAAAATACATATCTGTTGATGATATAGATGTTACTCTTTTGAAATCAGAGGGTCAAAAATAAAAGTGATGAAAGGGGACATATCTAAATTTCCTCAGGTTCCTCCCTATTTCTGGTGACTTCTGATTGTTTGCAGAGAGGATCACAGAAATTGAGATTACTGCCTGTATTGGCTAAATGTAAGGCTGTGAAAGGAAAGATAGAAAAAATGCAAGTTTGACTGGTTATCACCAAATTTCTTTATAAAATGATATATAAAATAAAGTATAAGTAGTGGATTTGCCTCAGTGTCATTAAATGACATTAATGTTGCATTGTATACAGTCCATTGAATACAGGCAAGAATTTAGGTATGAAAAACAGCTGTACACTACATTTAGCAGACTTACCATAATCCAAGCCATAATGTATCAGGTTCTCTACTTTTGCTTTTAAAGTTTGTCTTCTGCTATATAAATGATACGGTATTAACTGCCGGAAACAGAAAAGATCATGCAGGAGACTAGAAAAGCTTCTGAGATTGTTATGAAAATATGGATTAAAGTTAAGACAGAAAAATTAAGACATTAAAGTTAAGACAGAAAAGCATGGTATACTCGAGGATAAATTGGGAGGCAGATCATATAGAATAAAATAATCAGGTTCTCTGCCTCTCAAAAGAAGCTGTATTGTACATTGTCTAAGACTAGCAATACTAAACACGCATTGGTATGATGCAAGCTGAAGTACAAATGTCAGCCTGACATAATGAAAAAGAAACACTCAGGTTCTGTATTCTTTGTTGAATGGATTTAGGTGAAAACAGCAGAAATCAGTCGATGTAAACTGCATAGTTATCACCCCACATATCACAAATTGTCCTGCAGACCTACTTTAACGGCCAGCAGTCTTCACTGCTGGGTCATTCTGTCAGTCAAACACACACCCTGCTGACACTTCAGAGGAGGTGAAACCCTTAGCTGTGTGAGCGTGAGTGTTCATGTTTATTCCAGCTGGCTGCAACTGGTAGAAGGCAAGCATTACCACTGTCCCAGTGTCTTGGGACATTGTATGCTTGCTGAGATGAAACACAGGCAGGGACTATTCCACCTCAGTTTTCTCTGAGGAATTGTAAATTACCCTCATGAGATATTCAGTAACACACACAAGATCGGCTGTTTATCAGCGTGTTTCAGATAGGTTAGTGTAATGGTTTCTACAGAAATTCTCACTCCTTGTAATTTAAAATACAGGTCCAGGGACACCGATATATGAGATTCTGTGCAACAGGCTTTGAGGAGGAAAGGACTTTTGCCAGTCAGCAGAGGAAAGGGCAGAAACTCTGCTTTAAGGTGTAGGATATAGCAAGATTAGAGGATTATATTTCTACCACTAATTGGACAGGAACTAAGGTTGGATAAGGAGTAAAGAAGAGCTGGGGATAGTGGGACAGAAGGAAGGGGATCTTTCCTCTGGCTATATCTGTATGGAAGTAGAGAAGGTTTCAGTATCTGTCATTAGTTGGGTTACTCATTTGCAATTTTTTGGAAATTTCTT
The DNA here is from genome assembly GCF_000696875.1 of Nestor notabilis. Classification (NCBI taxonomy): domain Eukaryota; kingdom Metazoa; phylum Chordata; class Aves; order Psittaciformes; family Psittacidae; genus Nestor; species Nestor notabilis. The sequence continues at coordinate 44,272 of NW_009925203.1, read as the reverse complement.
CCCCAGTCCTTCTCATTATTGTGCAGCCAGAATAAGAATGAAGTCTGATGATTTACCATCTCAAATGGATCAACCTTTCCTTTTTACCAAATGCTTATCATCGTCTTTTATTATGACTGAGATTACCCTTGGCATTGTATTGATTGCTGTGATTTCTGCACATGGATAAGAAAGATTTCATAAGTAGGAAGTTTGAGACAGGCAGGTGTTCCTAGAAGAGATGTCAGCCCTCTGCTTACTGGTGGCTGGGAGTGATTTTAGGCAACAGGCAACAATGGAAGTGAAAATATATTGAGCTCCTAAGGTCACATGAAAGGCATTGATTTTCAACCTTAACAGTGCCTCTTTTATGCGATGGGAGAAAAGCATAGTATCTATGCATATATCAGAGTACAAACAACTGTCTGGCATCAAATTAAAAGATGGGTATGCTGGCAGCATACATCTGGAATAATCAAATGAAAATTATGATCTTCAAAAGTCTAGTTCAATGCACTACTGTAGTCTTAGACAAGTCAGCAAAGATGAAGATGAATTCAGCTTTGCCTCTTGATTTTTTCGTAAGAGATAAGCAGGTTCATTCCGTAAATGTCAGTTGATTTTATAAGCTCACATTTAACAAAAGAAGATGCAAAGTAAGAGACTCACAGATATTTATGCATAGACCCAATGTTTGTTGAAAATTAACAGAGGTAGAATAGGATATATAATATCTTCAGAAGTACTGAGCTGAGATGAAGAAATAATAAAGGAGGCTACTGATCAACTGTTGCTCCAGATTTAGGGAAAGAAAAAGAACAGGTGGTGTTGGCAGCACACACACAAAGCCATGCACACTTTATTCTGAGAGTAACAGCATGCAGGTCTTTAAGCCTATGCAGGCAAACTGAAGAAATTGCAAAAGTATATGCTGGCATGTATGGGAAAGGACAGATACGTAGCAAACGTATTCTGGACACTTCCTTTATTTCTGTTCCATCTATATCCAATATGTAGTTTTGTAGTTATCTGTTGGATTACTTTTTGTTGTTCATCAATCCACTATATAAATCATAAACCAAAAATGTAATAGTTTCTTTTGTGCAACAGTCAGAAATCTTTCCCTTGTATGATGCTGGGAGAACTTTTCTGCCTATGACTTAAGATTTCAGTGGTGGTGTAAGAAAAATGGCATTTGCCTGAATTCTTTTATGGGAGAAAGCATTATCTTCCAGACTGTAACATTAGACGGAAAATTATTTGTCTTCTGATACGATTATATGTCCAACACTAAATTTCTGCTACAGCCGAAGTCATGTCAAAGCACATGCTGCCTGCAGGGCAGAATTCTTATTACTGTCTTGGAGCAGCATTGGCTTCCAGAACAGTTCTACATTTCAGGCCTTGCTTAATATCATGGGTGTTCTAATACAGATCTACTTTCAGAGAAATTGCTGCCTTAAGAACGATATTCCTACCATTACAAAGATTTAATTCTGAGCATTTTCAGGAAAAACCTCAATGTTTTTCACTTTGTTAATAATTTTAGAGATGAGTCCAGGGAAGACACCAATTTCTTTACAACAGTGTTAATTAATTATCATTATAGATGATTACTTAACAATGACTAAGGGTGATGACAGAGAATACATGTGTATATAAAGATGTTGTAAACCCAGTAGGACCCAACGGAACAAATTTCACTGTTAAGAGAAGATTACATTTTTCATTTTTAATATTTCTTTTATGATGAAATCTGACTTTAGGTCGGAATTTTTATAATTGGTATTGATGCCTAGATAAAATCTAAATTATTCCTTTAAAAATTGCCCTTACTCCTCACCAAACTCTTGGTGGAACTCAGTTAAACATTTTCTGATACAGTAATATTTCACACAGGGATTGAAATAAGTAGGTGGGGTGTTGTATTATATTAAAGATTTGTTAGAATTAGGAAATAGAAAGGGTTATATTTTATATCACCACATTGCCATACTAGAACTTCTATATATTGTAAACTACAGAGTTTTTACAAAGGCTACTGCTCTGTACCAACTCGAACTGGAATGCATCTTTAGCATGAACAGTTCATTAAGTCTGTACCAAACAAGTATTTTGCACTAGTATAGATGGAAACCCCCAAAGATTTCTCCTAGTCCTTAGATTAAGCTTTCTCCTTCATTGTACAGTGGTGCTTCATGCACAACTATGTAGTGCCTGCACCAAGCAAGGACACCACCACCTACATCATGGTGGATGAGATATCAGGTCTAGCTAGCACCATATGGTGGTAGCATAGTGTAACGACAGATGAGGCTTCAGTGTTTAGGGGTGGTGGCAAGGGTGACAATGCCTTTTCCAAGTTTGTTTAGTAGTCAGTAGGTTGTCCCTGATCCACTGCTTTTCTGGGCTGTTTGCCCAGAAATCTTCCCAAGAAATACTAATCCTTGACAGCGAGACGAATCATCCTCCATGTACCTCTCTGTGGAGATAGCAGCAGACTCAACGGCAAAACTGTGCTTGGTGTTTTTCTCTGCAGTGCTTTAAGGTACATCTGCAAACCTGACAAAATGGCAATGACCCTGAAGTACAGCGATAGCATCTGTTGAACTCAGGTGCCTGCTCATTCTAACCAGCAATGTATATAAGGAGTGAGAAAGGAAAAAGAAGGAGTCTTGCATAGACTTGTAAGATTGTCTTACAAGTCTGTGTAAGACAAAGACTTAGTATTCCTTTTCTCACAGCAAAATTGTAAATTTTGTGCCACTGTTGGTAAACTGCTGCTGTGCTTAATAAACCTCAGGCACACACCAGCAAATGAAATTGATACTGATGTAAAAAAGAAAAAAAAATAAAAGGTGAAGAAGATGACTGGCTTAGGATCTAGCCCACAGTTATGACATGGCTGGGGTAGTTGGGTTTCTTGTGCTCTCATCAGAACTTCACTTTCTTTTGTTTGCTCTACAAACCATTTGCTAGCTCAAAATAAAGCTCATTTAAAAAAAAAAAAAGAAAATTTTTACCCAGAAGGTTTAGGCGGAATTAGCATTTTCAGCTATCTTTTCATATGGTTTTCATGACTGGTTTTTTTAGAATATAGGTAATGAAATCATGGTTGCAGTAATTTTTGCCAAAAAGGGAGTAAAGAGGAAAACTTTATGACTGAAGTGTTGTAAAGGGGTCTGGATATTCTAATTTGAATCTCCTCTTCTCTGTGTGCTGAAAAAAACCCAAACAATAAAGGAATAGAAAAAATAAATAAAAAAAAAGAATTCCAGAAAATATACTTAAAATTTCAGAATTATTTCCATTAACATTCCACTTTGAATGCATGTAACAAACAGTACAACAATTTTGTGCACGTTACATAGAACATAAAGTGCTAAACCAAAATTGCTTACTTAATACTGGAAGAACTGAATTTGTATCAAATGTATCATTGTTCTCTGCTCCCAAGAAATAATTAAAACTGGGAAATAGGATTGCAAATGAGCCTTTTGATGTGACATCAGCAAATCTACTGTAACTGAAGGATGGTGGGCTAAACCATGCCTTTCACATATCTGATTGAGAATGTATTTTACAGCCACAATTTTACAGTGAAACTTACTTTTAAATAAATTACAGTTTTTATGCAGCAGAATAGACTTACTTTGCAGAAAGACGTATTATTTTACACAAGTCAATCAATGATGGCTTGAAAGTGACTCATAAAACTGATTTTGCATGGAAAGGTATTTTACATATTGTGTAAGAAGGAACAAAACGTGAGGTAAAATATGAAAATGCATCAAATATTTCTCCTGTTTCATGTAAAGGATCTTTTTAGTTAACAATACATATGGGATTTGGAAACATGGGATTTGGAAGCATTGCATTTCTTCTAATCAGCCAGTGTGGAAATGAGAAGAAATTCTCTGTTTTCTGTTGAGGCTTACACAAATTATAGATAGCACCTTAATATTCTGTGCTTCCTTTCTGGGGATACAAAGCAGCTTATCCGAACAATGAAGAATGTTACATCCCAGCTGTGCTTCTGTTGTACCCTCAGAAACTTTCTGCACTGTACTTGGTGGTGAGAACTAAAATGTATCCATCCACACTATTGCAAGATGTTTTCTCTTTTGTGGAGGTGTCAGGGATTCTGCAAATTTGTATTTTAATACTTTATGTGATCATGGAATTACGTATCACCATTTTGCCCATCAGGAATAGTTAAAGCTATGGTTTCAACCCTAAATCTTGCAATGCCTGGCTAGTGAGCAATTAACTTATGTTACTTGCATTTTAACATGTTTGGGATGATCTTGCCACTATTAAAGAAAACAGCAAATTTGCACTTGTTTCGAAAGTTGAAACCCTTGTATGTAATACATATAATTATATTTCATACCGTACATAATGATTTTATGCTTTTCTAGGCCGTTCAAAGATCAGTTTGTTTTGGTTTTTTTGTTTTGTTTTGTTTTTTTGTTTTTAGTTTTTCTTTTGTTTATGTTTAGCATGGTATGCCATTTAATGAGGGAGCAGAGATTTAGCAACATTATTAATAAACAAACTAAATGTCAATTAGTGCTGACATCATAACATCAGAATTCTATTCCACAACAGAATTCTAGTTCAGCATACTAATCCATGCTTATTGGGTTCTTATTTGTAATGTTAATATTTATCTTCAAATTAAATAGTAAATAAGGGAAACTTTTAGAGAAAATATTCTAAACATCATGGAAGAGTTTAGGGTCTCTGTAAGGTCTGTTCCTTGAAAAAGTAAGATTTTTTAGCAGTACTTCGTATGTTACTGATATAAATACCCTGGATTTCCTTGGAAATTAAATAAAACCAATGCAGTTTCTCAGCAACCCCCCTTAGGTATATGCAAAGAAAATATTATTTGTGTCTAACCCATTTAGTGTTTATTTGTAGATTTTAATCTCTTTGTAAACTTCCAATTTGCCAGTATTTGCATTAAGGCAAAGTACTAGCATTAATGTCAGCATCTGACTGAAAGAGACATAAAAATCTGTGTTTTATTATAATAAATCAAATTAAAAAAAATTGCACACTATTTACAAATCATTAGCCCTAAATTTAATGCTCTTCTAAACAAAAAAGCTAGACCTCTGAACACTGAATAGCAATTATGTGTTAAAAAAAACCCCAACAACCCCCCCGAAACTGCTGATATTTAATAATTGAATTGCAAATTGACGATTCATATATTTGTTATTTTTTTTCTGACTTATGTAAGTCTGAATTCTTTCCTGAAGCTCTCAAAATGTCAGGTGTCTGCCTGTTCTTTGATTATTGACTTTAACGATGTTTCATGAATGCAACAAAGAAAGAGAAAAATAGTATTAGTTTACTTTAAATATCTAGGTATTCTTCATGGTTATCATAATGTTCACATTCCTGTACTTAAACATATGCATAAGTAATTGGCTGAATTAGTATCCTACAAACAAGAGTATATGCCTCTCTCTCTGTGGAACTGTGAAAAATAGGGGCAAAAAGAGATTATAATTTCTCTGAAATGTTCAGGTAGGGAAATAGCATCTACTGGTCTGATATAACCAGTATGATTCAATGGACAATTCCATGTTGAAGTACCACAGAATATGTTTCAAGATCTGCCAGCTATTGATAACTCTCCAGGAGTCATATTCCAAACTGACCAACCTGACTGTTTTAAATCAGCATATAGCTTTCTCTTTTCCATTATTTAAACATGCTTTGGCATAAGCATTTCTAGGAGACACAAAGTGAGCAAAACTCATTCTCCTAGGCAAAGAGATAACTGCTGGCTTTCCTTATAAACACAATTTTACTTTGTAACATACAGCATTCTATGAGCATGGTGATGTGGAGGAGTCTTTGGCATGCACATGGTTTATTTTCTTAATTTTTCAGCAAGCATCTCTTTTTAAAAGGCTTCCTGCAGAAACACAAAGTACAGGTTTTCCTCATCTGAAGAGCATGTATTCATAGTGTCGATATCACTTCAGCACTTCCAATTTTCATAACTGCAGCTGTGGCATAAACTTGCATATTGTTTTTGGGCAGATATAAAGGAAATTCACTGAAACAACAGATTAAATTAAAACAGTACAATTCCCCCAATCTTTATTGTGACTTAAGATGATATACAAGAAATCAAGACTGCACAATAGTTCTCTGTTAAGCATACAGACCAAAGACTGAGTTTTAAAAGGTTGGTGTGTATAAAGATGTCATTGAATTGGACAGACAAAATGTTAAGACCAAACCCACTCATTAAGTATTTAAATACTTTAATTAAAATAAAATAATCTTGAGAGTGTATGTGGGTCCAGTTCTAGCAGACATCCAGTGGGACCTAATTGAATTGGAATAATAGGAATATTTAATTCATCTGTTGGCTGTCTACATTTAGCTTCTAATTAGAAAAGCACCACACTGGGAGCTGACAAAAGAAACTAAGTTTTGAGATCTTTTCAAGAGAGATACTTCACACAGTATTTTCTACATGGGACTCTGAGATAAAAATAAGTCCAAAGAAACATGTTTTCCTTTTTTCACTAGCTTGCTGATATTTTTGCTTCTTTGGTATTTTGCTTAAATATATTGATGTTCACTTTGTTTAATATGTTTTACTTGGTTATTTTTTCATGCAAAAATATTTCAAAACTCAATGTCTCTAGTGCTGATATACCTGGGCAAACAACAGTGGGTTGGGTAATTTGAAATACAGCAAAAAATCAGTCAGAAAAAAACACACCATACTTACATGAGGATATGCTATGTCCTGTTTGTTCAGTTTAAGATCCCTCTTAGTTATTTGAGATATAGATGTTAGTTTATTACAGTGTGTTACGAATGAGAAGCAATAACAAGAAAGTCATGAATATTAATCTGGTGTCTAACACAGATGCTGTTACTTTGGCAAAGATTTTTAAAGCTGGTAGCTAAAAACAAGTTTATATTTTGATAATCGTAGTCCAAAGACACATCAACACACATATGTGGTATGTCTTAGGGACCAGCTGCACTGGGAATTTATTGTAGCTGATTGGTGGTGACTGTATCGTGATCTGACCTCCATTTCAAGTAAACCCCAATAATATGATAATTTCTTACTGCTTCGTATTTCCAAGTAGTGAAACGATATGAATTATATTTCTCAAGTGGTGATAATTTAAAGGTAGTTAACGTTCATAAAGCGTTTGGAAGAATTGGTATATTTGAAAATTGCTATTTGAAATGATATATAGAGATGAGTGAAGTGAACTAAGGGCAGAGCTTGTCACTATGTAATTTATACGTATCTTTGTAAGGACCCTTTCATTTAGCAAATGAAAAATTTCACTTATTTGATGTGATAGTTTAAATGAATACTGCATTTGAACTTGCAATTTTGATGTTATGGGCAATAAATGATCACATTTGTGAAGAGTACTTATTTTTCACAGTGATAAAAAAATATGTATGTGTTGATCTGCAGAATGCAGATCATAGCTGCAGATTATGCAATGAGTGTAAAGCAGAGACAGTCCCTCGGAGAGCGATGTAAGCCTTGTTATGATAAAAGCAGCTAGAGCTATTTCAGTAATAGCAAATAAGGGAAGGAAAATCACAGATAACAAAAGTGTTAATTCACTTCATTCAAGAAGTATTTGATTGTAAGTCATGTGTTCATTCCAACAGCTATGTGCATGCTTTGTGAGCACTCAGACAATAAATCCAACCACATTTCAAGCCGTCAAGACAGAAGATGGCCTTTAGGTTATCGAACTTAAGGTCAAGTGATTCAACGATATGAGTGGCTGGAATTTATTTTAAGTGATTGTTAGGGGGTGTTTTGCTTTTAACGAAGAGAAAAAGGGAGGAAGGGCTGAATATAAATCAACCCTTCTTACATCTGCTATGAATGGGTTATACAGAGACAAATGACAGTTTTTACTTTCCCTGAAAGCACTTGTATTCATAAGGAACCTGAACCTGTATCTCTGTAACATCTAAAATGTCTCCTTTATAATTTTTTGTTGTTCTTAGACAAGTACAATATTACTGTACTCATTTACTGCTTGAAATTATATCTTATTATTTTCAGAAACCCACTACATTTCTAGATTTTTTGCTCAATTTCAACGGTTGACCTAGAGTTTCAAAAAGATAACCTCCTCTCCTTTAATAAATGTACTTTGGTACATGTGAAAAATACTCAACATGACTAAGCTGTTCTGATCTGTTCCCTAGGTACATTACTTTGCTTCTGCTTTGGGATAGTATAAATATAATATGTGGTGAACTAACTGGAGGTACTGTATTAATTGAAAACAACTCTGTATAAAATATGTGCATTTTCTGACTGCAGTCAAATAAGGGGAATGGTATTTCCTATGACTGTATTGAATTTCTTCAAAGGGTCATGCATGTGTTTAAACCTTACCACAAAACCATAGAATCCACACCTTCTTGGTTACATATAAAAGCCTTTCAGATATAACAAGTCCTGACTGAATGTGCACTTAGCTTTAAAAACAAAAACCTGTAAGACTGTAATTCTTATTAGATACCAGATGCTTTTATTTTCTATGGAGACCAGAATTTTCATTTGTTCTTGTAATAGGATCGTCTTTAAAAGGATTTTTTTTTCTTTTAACAAAAAATAAAAACCCCCAAATCTGCAGTGATTTGTCCCAGAATTTTTGGGTTTATTATTTTTAATAGTATTCCTTAAAATACTTGCTTATTGTTTCCTATAAGGAAAAGAACTCTACAGTTTTAAGCTTTGATTCGCATTTGACAGAAATTGTTTTCTATTTTAAATAAAGGCCTGTGTAAATGAGTTTAATGTCTCTCACAAGCCTGACTGATCAGTGGATGAAGTTGAAGAATTATTCTGCTCTTTTGTTCCTTTTGGTTGTTTTTCTGCTCTCAGTTTGCCAAGCTAGCTCATCAAGCAGCTGCACAAATTCATGTGAGAGCTACAGACAGTGTCAAACAAAAGACCCACAGGAAGGAGAGCAGGATCTGCCTTAGACAGTGCTGGGATTTATCATTTATCATGTCAGCTCTGCCTGGGATTCACAGAACAACTCAAACTGGTCAAAAATTAAGGCTGATAAGCTCCTGTCCTGACTGTGCAGGCACTGGGATGATGTGCCAAAATTAAGAACAATTTCAGAGAGCTGATCTGGCTGAAATCCTTCCCTACCAAAAGCTTGCTACACAAACATGCAGGTGAGAGAGAAGGCAACAGCCTGCTAGTATAGGTCTTAGAAAAATCCAGGAAATAGCAAGGAGGCATATCTGAAACCATCAGTTTGCCTCAAAGAATAGATGGACTAGAATTCAGGTAAGTTGCCACACATATTTTGTGTTTGGGCATCAATATGTCAGGGAAACCTGTGGCTCCTTATATCAACATCAGACTTTTCACTGACTTTAAGGCAAAGCTTTTCACCTCAAATTACTTATTTTTCCCACCAGTGTCTCCAGCTGGGGTGTGTAACAAGGAAAACATATGTAATTTTAAACTTTTTTCTAAACTCAGAAACAAGATAAAAACCTGCACCTTGAAAAATCAGTCTGGTTCCTGCAAATTTTACAGTAGTACTTTAAAATGAACTCCTTTTCTGACCTTCCCCTTACCCCTCCAGTTTCTTTAGATTGCATCATACAGAATTAAACTGTCCGAGAATTGTGTTAATATTATGAACTTCTAGTGTCTAGAGTTTTTCCAAGTGTGACATGACATTATGGTTCCTCCTTGTTATTGCTATAGGTAAAAGCTGAGGGCATTTTACTTCTATTTTGGAACTACACAGTATCATGGAATGCAGCCCAAGTATTTTTATTTTAAAATATATATATATAGATTACAGGGAGAGATCCTAAAGTTAAAGAAGATTGAAATCAAATAATGGTCTAATAGTCATTGCCATGCCTGTCAGTAGAGAGACAGGGTTTGTAATTTTTGTTAGCAACGAATGGGATTTCAAATGCAGGGAAGGCAACTTTCCTTTAATCATGTTCATATCACCCATGGAAAAGGCTTGTGTCAGGCACCCAAGTGGGCACAGGTGATGTAGCTGATGAATATTAAAAGATGAGTGCAGCTGTGAAATAAGGAGTGACAAAAGTTATACATGCAGCACATGTGTTAGTTTGTATATATTCCTCTCTGACAGGAAAAAATCATGAGCGGTGTAGAACTGGAAGTAAAGATACTTTAAAACAACATTGTCTTGCCTTATAACTTACTGCTATTGTTTCCCTGCCAAAAGATCACAGTTCTGTTTCTTCAGAGAAAGATTTGCACTTACCTATATTCTTGTTCCCACTTTAAAAGTTCCTGTCATAAAAACATTGCTTGCTTAGTGTGTTACTTAAATATCCTCCATTGACTAGTTGCCAGCAGGGGCAGGCACAGGAGCATCAAAACTCCTGCAGGACTACATTAACCTTTAATGAGGAGCTGGGAGGGAAAGAAGAATTCCCATGCCTTGTCCACTGGTATTTCTCCACACCTTTGTCTGATAACACATAGTTTGCTCTATTTATGTCTAAACCCATCGTGTGTTTTTCTCCAATTTGATGAGTTGGCAGAGACTTGCAGATAAAGGGAACATCGTACACACTGTAAAAATTGCTGCAAAGTCTCTTCTAGAAGGAATGAGAAGAAAATTACCATTTTTTAATGTAATTGTTCTGCATATATAGCATTTTTTTTCAAAGTATCACTAGAAAAATACTCTGAAACCTAAAATGCATCAGAAGGTGTACTTACATTAGAGTTTCGGTTTGGATAAGAAGTGAGATTTTTTAAGCAAATGTCTTGATTGTCCTCACCAATGTTCAGTTCAGGTCTTGAGGCATTTGCAATGCATTCTTTTTTCATGAAACTAGACTAGAAAGGGTGCTTCAGGAGGACTCCAGATGTGCTCCACCTCTGAGTGCGCATTCAGTCCATGCCATCAGATTAGTCCTACTCCAAAGTACAACTTTCCCAAAATACATATATGGTTGAGAGATCCCCAACACCAACTCTTTTTGTTCCATAAATGCACTCAGGCTATGCTGCTTGCAGAAGTAGAACAGCCTCTCTACAGTAACAAGATACTGTACTATAACAAGATATCACTTCATTATGGCCTAAATTTCTGTCCGCAAAAATGACATTGATGCATATTCTAGGTAGGCTAATAGAGCTGCAATCACTTTCTTAACTGTATTGCATGTTGATGTTTAATTGACTTGCATTGCATGTTGCTGTTTCGATAAATGGTTTTAGAAATCCCTGCTCACTAAGGTATTACTTATGACAGTGGTCAAAGGCAGGCCAAAAGTCAATGGAAATAAACTTTGGAGCAAATGAGATTGCATTGGTCTCTCCTTCCTTTCTAATTTTTTTTAACTCATTAACAAAGTTCTGAGTCTATTCATCTATGCAAAATGGGAATTTCTGAGGCACAGAAGTACTGGGTTCCAGAAAAAGTTCAGACAAAGTAACAGAAATAAATTTTATTTTGGGGACCAGTTACGCAGACTTTTATCCACTCTGCCTGTAAGTCTGCCTGTCTGAGAAAAATAATTACTCATGTAGGAAACAGAATAATGTGCAATAGGTATTTAATGAAAATTCCTTATTTGTTCACTGTAATTCTTACTTGGATTTAGGCATACCTGTAAGGTTGTCTCTACTCGGTAACTTTGTCACTTTAGTGTGTGGAAATGGAGGCACAATATTGTTGACACGTGCAGTTTTTCAGAAATCTTTGCAAAGATACTAGAACTAAGGGTCTGCTGGAGATTGTAATCTCTTGTTCCCATAAGTCGGATGCATGCCCTAAGAGAGCTGTCCATGCATCCAGGAAGAAAGGAAATACCTTGAAGAAGAGAAAATGCATGCTCTGAAAATAGACTTTCCCTCAGACAGATTTATTGGATGGGATTATATTCACGAGAAATAGCACAAATAGGTTAATTTGATTTTATCCGTAAGTCAGCTAACTGCGTGTGAAGTAAGTAATCTGAGTTGAAGGAGACAAAACATGGTGTTAATTAAATTTCTAATGGCTATCTCACCCCAGCTGAACTTCTTGGCAGAGTTTGTTAAACTTTGAATGAGCAATACATGTACTTTGAGGTTTACAAACAATTAGAGTGCTGGATATGGAACTAGTGAGATTAAATGTACTGTATTAATGATCATATCAATTAGTAATTCATAATTACTTAAATTTCTACTTTTGCCCAATATTTGTAACAATCTAATTAACTCAGAGTTTCGGAGATTCAAATAACTCGAACTGACATGGGAAAGAGAGTCTAGGAAATGGGTTCAAACAATTCTTAATTAGTTTTTGTCAGCAATTATTAGCAATGAGATTTCAACAGATACAGAACCAAATTTTTTTGAAGTACTAATTGATCAGTGTATCTTGATAATTTGTCTGAAGTCCTTTTTTACTTTCCATGTGATGCAAAATGCAATTTAATGCTTTTTGAATAACTAATTTTAAAATTAAGCAGCCAATTTCACCCTGATATTTGTCATAAGAATATAGAGTTTTCTAAGAAGAATCATGGTCTTCTTAAAGCTTATTATTTTATTAGCTCTAAGGCTTCTGAATTGTGATGCTACAGCAAAAACATATGGCCTTTTTCTATGATACGTTACATGTAGGGCTTTTGAATGTGACTAAGGCACACATACACTCAGAAAGAGTGAGTATCTGAGAACGTTAGGAAAAGAGATAGTGTGAAAAGGGCATGTACAAGAAAGCTTCTCTTTCCTATATGAGTAAAGCAAGGAGAATTATATCTGTCCTTTAGTTCTGTGGTGAGTGAACTCAAGGTCCCTGGTGTAAGGTTTGGACCTGCTTCCTTTCTTTCCTTTCTTCTCTTCTTCTACATCTTTCTGGCTTGTTATGTGCAGACCACATATGTACATGAACCACTTACTTACACTGATTTTCACAATCTCTTTAGATTTAGATGTGTTGAAGAGAGAGGATCTTAAAAGATCTGTTTCGTGCATCAGAGTAGAGAATAAGATTTCTGTTAGTCCTGGGCTGAGTTAGGGGAGGGGTAAATGGTTTATTCTGCTGGCAACACAAGCACAAGTGTATGGAACTAAAGAAATATGAAATTATTTAAGTAGCATTAATTTCAGTTGCGCTATCCTGTTCTTAAAGCAAAAGTTATGCATATACGAATAAGCCTGCTCTTTTTTTTTGTTGTTGTTG
>NW_009925203.1:2618-31030 GCF_000696875.1 Nestor notabilis | reverse complement strand
GGGAAGAACTGTTTTTTCTCTCTACCTAGACTATTTTCCTCTACCTTATATCTGTCTTTTGGGGAGCTGTCCATTATCTTGTTTTTCACTGAAAATGAAAAGCATACCTCACAATATTGCTGTTTTCTGCTCCCCAGTGTGGACCAAAGAGTAGTTCTGAGGCATCTAGACTTTTCCTTGGAATTTGTTTTGGAGTGCTCTGCTAGGAAGGTATTGCAGGAGCAAAGTTCTCTCCTGTCATTACGTTATAAAGCTGCTACCACCTCTGCTAAAACACCTCTGAAAACTGATGGACTGAGATTATTGCAGATTTGTATGCCATGCTTGGTCAGCATCAAACTGTAAGAGAGTTTTTTCCCATGATGTAGATGTATGTGCTTTTGCAATTTCTGGGATGTCTAAGTGTAAGCTAGGGCTACAGTCTTTCAGCCTTACCGGCGCTACCAGGATGTCTGGATGTCTCCTTAGTATTCATTTCTGTGATACAGTACAGATCTCTGCAGGCATCCACTTTGTCCAGTTTGGCTGCAGTTGGCCAGAAATATTGCAATTACAGGCATGTACACACATACTTTGAAACAGCAGGACAGCAGAAAGCTTATTTCTTTAGGAATGAGCTGAAAAGCAATGACTAGGATTGAAGTCAGAACTTATATTAAGAAGGTGCACATTTTTAGCCAACTGTAGTCAGGATGTGGGAAAAGATGGGCTAGTTCTAGCTTGCCATTTCTTGTACAGGACTGTGCTGTACGGGAACAATTCTACTGAATTCTTTATTTCTTATCATCAGAAGTGCTCCTAAGTTAATGAATAGATTACCTAGTTTTCATATTGACATTGCGTAGAAGAGGAAATCGACATTGTGTACATTGAGGAAATGTAGAATCAATGACATTGTGCTGAGGTACAGATGCCCTTTGATTCCAGTAAGTAAACTAAACTTTAGTTTTCTGAAAGATTAAACTTTCTGTTCTGAAGAAGAAAATCAAAGCCAGTGCCTCTCAAAATTCTTGAGCTACCCTTAAAAAAATCAAGGGTACTTGCCTCAGTTTTCCACCACTTGGTTGAAGAGTACCTTACACAAAGTTAATTAGGGACAAAGGCCATATTCTCTAGTAATGGAGGGTTCTGGAAAGATGCTGTGAAGCGGGATGTTTGTATTAACAGCCTTTTTCTAGTGCTGGAGTCTGTGTGCCTCTTCCTCGCATGTAGAGTAGTAAAACTGTGCTTGGGATTTTTGTGTATTTATTAGAATTTCTACTGAAGATGTAGAAACAGGTTTTTTTAGGCAGTAAAATAATTGCAGAAAACTGTTACAAAAGCTGTGAAATTCAAGCTATCAGGGTAGAAATGTGTTGATTTTAGACTTCAATGCAAAAATCAAAGGTCAATCCTATATTTAAATTCATAATGGCTAATGGAAACTGCTAACTACATATGTGGTTGTTATATTGTCCATGAACTCCATTAACTGTTGCCATAAAGACAAGTGGAATAGTTTCCTTCTAATGAAAGGGACAAAAAAATGATTCCACAATGACTAGAAAGATCTCAGTTTTCAAAAAGATGTCATGTTACAGCGACTGGACTTTTTTAGTTTAACATTTTCAATGCATTAATAAAATGCTTTCATTAGCAATATTTGCATTTTCATTAACATTCACTTGCTCCATTTTTCATCTTTCTTTTGGCTTTCATAACCTGGTTTGATTTGATTTGATTTCTTTCAAATTCAGCTGTTGAGAAAAGTAATTGAGTAGAAGTGTTGTGCTCAAGTCATTCATAAACTAGCTACTCCATTTAAAATGTGTGTTAACAGTATAATTAGTTGTGTCAATAAGAGATATCAAGGTTCCCTAAAAAATGCAATGAAAATATCTCAGAAGAAAACAGAACATTTTACTAGCCTCACTTGTCTGTTGGACACCTTCATGAACATTGACTAATTTAGTCTACAGCATTTCCTTTACCCCTGAAAAAAGCAAAGTAGGACAAATGATCGAGAGAAGACGAATTTAGTTTATTATCCATTTGACAACTGATGTGCTGAAAAAGTCAGGCACTTCGTGTACCTGAAGTGAATTTTTCTATCTGTCAAATACTTGCTGTCATGTGATGCTTACTTATCTGTGAATAAAAAATTTGTTACGGCAAATGTATTTCAGAAGATGAATCTTTAAACTACAGTACACATTGCTCAGTATGCGTCAGAGCTGAAGCAATTCTGATCATAACACTCCACGGTACTTCTTATCTATATTTGCTAAACATTTTTAAGCAGGTTGCTAAAAAATAGCTTTGGGGAGATGGCTTAGGTATGTTTTTCAATACATAAAAAAACCCCAAGGGTACAGCATACACATACTACACCACTCCTCCACCCACTCCCCTGTTTCCTGCCTTTTTTCATTGCTATCAGAACCTGAGACTTGATGCACTTATTCCACTTTATAATTGCTGGCAATTTCTCAAAAAAAATCCACACTTGGAAATATACATTTTCTACCACTTCCCCATTTGCAAACAGATTGAATTTTTTAAAGCAATGTAGAAGCAATTATTTCTTTTCTTTTTATTTTGAAAGAAAGCAGTATAAAATTGCTTTTGGTAAAATTATTTTACTACAACAATGAAATGACTATTATATAAATACTGCCTACACGAAGGACCAGCAACAGAAGATGTAAAACATTCCTTTGAGGTGTGCCTTCATTGGAAATGTGGTATATAGAAATGTTCAAGAAATTTGCACTAGGAATAATTTACTGAGAATCAGATGTGGCATACAGTATCTTAAAAATCCATAAATGACAACCTTCTTCAGCACACCTTTTTGTGAGTTGATGGGTTTGGATGTTGTTGTTGTTGTGTTTGACTTTATGTGGGGTTTTTTTTTGGCTTTTTGTTTGTGGGGTTTGGGTTTTTGTTTTTTTGTTGGTTTTGGTTTTGTTTTTTTTTAATAAGCAGATATTAAAGTTCACATAGATATAACTGGAGGGAATATAAATCTACCTGTGCTCCTGTGCTCTGTTAGGCCCTTATCCCCAAATCGTATTTCTATTCAAATCAGAAAACTAAACTGCCTGCCCACAAAAAAGACTGTATTTGAGAGTAATTTAACAGTGATTAATATTACACAGAACATTTAATTATTTAGAGATAGACCAGGAGGATATTTTGAGAGAGAGGAAGAAAACCCAACTTTCTTTGAAATATTTCATCTATAAGAAGGACTAATCTGAAAAGGCATAATGGAAAAAGTGGGTGTCGCAATAAAGTTTATGCAGGTGGAAATGGCATTTCCTGTAGTTCAAAACCAGAGGTAATGACTCCTCTACTCAGATTACCAAGAAGAAAAATAAAGGGGTTATTTTTGCTTACTTGTCAGAGAAATGAAGCACTGTGCTATTGCACAGTGCAGATCTGACCCAAATAAGGCTTAATTAGAAAACAAACAAACAAAAATAAAAAAACAATCAAACTTTTTCAAGGCCAGGTTGGACAGAGCCTTGACATGGTGACATGGTTTAGTGCAAGGTGTCCCTGCCCATGGCAGGGGGTTTGGAACTAGATGATCTTAAGGTCCTTTCTAACCCAAACCATTCTATGATTCTATGATTCTATGAAAATTGTTCTTTAACGAGCGAAGAAGCTACTTCTTCAGTACTGCTCTGAGCCTTCTGTCAAAGTGTTCCTATTGAATATCACCCTATTCAAAGTCTGCTAATGCAGACAGGGAAAGCTAGTGTCCTGTCCCTAGCCTTCTACAGCCTTGCACCCCTTACTGGAGCCACCTTACAGATCCTCTGGCAGGTAACTCCATTGCTTGGATCTGCTGCACACACTGCATGGGCAGGTTTTGGAAGATAGCTATCTGACAACGATCACTGTGGACAGGGCAGCACTGCAGGGCTGCAGAGGGGTTTCAGATCCAACCTGTTTCTTGGCTGCTCGCAGCCTCACCTTGAGTGTCCATACCTACTTCTAAAATGCTAGGTGTGCTAGGGAGGAATGCTGTATCATGCCACCATGCAATATTCTCATGCTATCAATAGGAAGAAAATGCTTTGCAGGAAGCTCCTGTGCTCTACCGACAAGTGACTACAACTAGCTCTTAGGCATTCAAAGTGCAGAGGGTGGGATTTTGTGTATTTACTGCCCTGCACATTAGGACTCTGACAATGTGAAAATTTTTTGCATGCATGAGAAAAACCTCATTTTCTCAGACATGGTAATAACTCCTGAATATTACAGAAAAAATGAAGAATGCAAAACCCTTCTATGATTTAATTTTCTTCCCCAGTTCCATATTTACACATGAAAAGCACACTGCTGATTTATCATTAACTTAGAGACTCAAATTAACAAGACACTTGCTGTTTCAGACTGATCGTGGCAGAAATAAATGTTGTGTTACAGCCAATTTCAGGCATGCCATGAGAGCACATCAGGGTTGCTGCAGGGTGCTGAGATGAGACTTTTCCTTATAAGCTGCCTGGCTGGTAATTGAGACTCAGTGTGGAATTATGTTCTTGTGATTGAGAGGTTGTGTAGGTGGGCTGTCCTTCAAGGAGGCTCTGGGCATGGTTTTATCAAAACTCTGGCAAGTCTTAAGAGGTCCACTCAGTGCGCCTGTTCCTTTTTTTCGTTGTCAAGTTTACGCCTTCTGTCACTCATAGATCTGTTGCCAGATTAAATTTAGCATACTTCCAGTCCAGCTGTTAACCTGCAGATTTCCCATGTAGTATTCAAAATACAGACTAGATATTTCACATATTATTTGTTTCAAATATTTTAATATCATTCTGTAAGAATTTACCAATGAAAACCCAAATAATAAGAGACTATGTGAGCAAGACCTATCAGGAAAAAAATCCAGGTAATTAACAACCTCAGAATCACCACCATTCACAAGATAAATGCAAGACAAGCAAGTCTTTCAACTGCAGCATACATTCAAAGACCCTCACTCGAATGAAATATGCTTGCTTAAAAAATTCTTTTCAAAGTATATATTGTCCAAATAGACATTTCTAAATTACAAACTTCCTTAAAACTAGAAAGTCTCTCTCTTTCCTTCATGGCGTATGCAAAAGCAAAGTCATAGAATCATAGAATAGTTAGGGTTGGAAAGGACCTTAAGATCATCTAGTTCCAACCCCCCTGCCATGAGCAGGGACACCACACACTAAACTATGTCGCCCAAGGCTCCGTCCAGCCTGGCCTTGAATGCCTCCAGGGTTGGAGCATTCACAACTTCCTTGGGCAACCCATTCCAGTGCCTCACCACCCTCACTGTAAAGAACTTCTTCTTTATATCTAACCTAAACTTCCCCTGTTTAAGTTTAAAGCCATTAAAGTCATAGCAGTTCTTCAAACAAGATTCTCATGGTGAAACATACTGTGCTACTGTGAGCTCATTTTTTTTCTGTTTGCTGCTCCTTCCTGTACTATTGAATGCTGGAATCAGAAAACAACATGTAAGCAAAAAAGAAAGGAGATAGTATGATTGTTATTTTAGAGATTCATCTTTGTTAGATGCTTATTTGATACTGATTTTTATTTCATGCTGTAATGATTATATCCTTCTGTTTCCCTTACATTGATAGGTGTTGAGTTCCCCACCAAGTCTAGAGAGATTGACTATCTGACTCTCAAGTGTGATATAAACAAAAGACAATATTTTGATTTCTGATTGTTCTATTGAATAGATTATCCTGTTTCACTCCTCCAGGGTATGTATGGCTTCAGAACCTTCTGTGATGCCGGGGAATGGCAGACCTGATTTTCATCAGCTGCAAAAAGGCACTTATGCAGATGATTAGTGATTCTCTGCTCCAGGAGTACCATTCACTGGTGGATGCACCCCACTAACTAACTTCAGATTTCTCTGGCAGCAGGATCTGTAGCAAGTCAGCATTTGTATTCAGTATGCAATCCTCACATTAATTCAGTCTAAAAGGAAAAGGTGGCTCAGTCCTAGCCTTAGTGGAAATCTTTTGTTCCATTATAGGTTCAGAGAAATTAGAATTGCCTTACTCAGGGTAAGACTGAGGTTCTCTGTTCTTGTAACTTAGCTATTACCCTGCACTATAGCTTTTTATTTTTTACCACTTTGAATATAATTATTTCATTTTAACTGTCCAAATTCTTTGCTATGTCTGCCTCCTTTCTTCTTCTGTTTGTTATTTAAGCTGTCATAAATGCATGCAGGACATCCATTGCAATCTTAACTGTTTGTCAAAAGTGCTAGCTAGTTCTTATAGTACATCCATTGCATTTCTGTTGTATTTTAATCATGTCAAGGAAGACTTTTCCTTTCAGTAGAAAAATTGAAAAATCGTAAAACCAACAAAGAATAAGAACTGCTTTGTCAAAAATCCCAACAATACTAATTTTAAGTCTGTCAGATCTGAAATAATCAACAACAGTTCCCCAACAGAATATTCCCCACGATGCTCCTTTTTTCTCATTTTAAGTAATTTATGACGTAATTTTATTCCTAAATTAGAAGATAACTTTTAATTTTAAGAAATATTGAAATAAAAATTACACACTTTCTGGAAATTTTATGATTAAACCATTTTGACTGTGAGAGCTTCCATCTGTAATGTGGTTAAAACTTTGAATATGCCTGCCTCACTTGTCAGGTTTACTATTCTTGTCCTAAAAGTTTAATAGTTTAACATTAACAGTTGTTCAGAAATTGTGAAGCTTATTCTAACAATTAAAAAAAAATAATCACATTTTATGTATTTTTAAGAAACGGGAAAGTTTCAACAAAACTATCGAGACAATATTTTTTCTCAAATCCATGGCGGGAATGACAGTTCATATTGTTTCACAAAAGATAATATGACCTCAGTATGAGGACAGAACTTCACGGTCTTGGTATTCACCTAATTGTGCAAGACACAAGTTTTAACCCTACAGCAAAAGTTTTAGCCAATAGTACTTGATCATAGATTTTATACACCCTCTGAGCTTAGCTTGGGCTCATGGGTCTTTAGTGGATAAGCCTTTCTTTGCTGGTGAAAAGACTGAAAAAATTTAAGGAAAAAGCATGATAGAAAGCACTGAGAATTGGGAAAACAATTTTCTATCAGGTCTGATCCCAAACTTCTTTGATCGTATAAGATTTAGCTTTGTAGTGTATTTTTAAGGTGATTATCAGCAATGTCTAAAGAAGTGGAGAAAGGGCATGTTATTATTTTGTTTAGGAACTTTAAAATTGTGAAGAAGATAATAGGGTATTATGTATTTCCGTAGTGGAGAATCAAACATTGTATTAGGAAAACTCTTTCAGAAGAGAAATGAATGGACTTAATATTTTAGTCTGTGGTCTTATAAGAATAAGGGAGGAAAAAATCATTTCATATGACAGAACTGAAACATGAAGAACACTCTTCTGTGGGTGTAGTGTTAAAAGCAGGTGATGTTGAGAAGATGGAGGCTGGTACAGTAGTAGTGAAGGTTGGTGAGGATGTGGTCATTAGAATTTAGTGGCAGCAGTTTCAGTATAGGTTACAGGCTGGAAATCACACTGAAGAGGTTTGTGAGGGAAGACTGTTTTCAGTCAGCAAAACCAAGTGTGCTTACTAACTTCTGCCATGAAAATTGTGTTTTGGGGTTTTTTTATCTCTTAACAGGAATAAGTTTGGTTATACAAACTTGAATTCTGAATATTTTGTGATAACAAGTTACTTTGTGCCTACTTTTTTAGGTTTTGTTCCATTTTGTACTTCTTTTCTCTTTCTGAACACTGAATAAAAGAGACAGTAACAATTGCAAATCTAAGGTTCCAAACAATAGAAATTGTAATATTTACATCACATTCTAATGGGTTTGACTGTTTCCATCATGTTCAATATATGCTGGATGCAGTGACAGAATTTGTTTTCAGAATCTCATTTTAATTTATTGAGACCAAATACTTAAATTTTTATACTGAAATGACAGTTGGAGTGAGATAATATGTCAGAAAAAATTGCAAGACTTTGTATTGTGAATTAAGTGAAATTAATATATATACAGTTGCACCCTCAACTAGAAATTTTGCTGTTTTCGTCATGGTATTTGTAAGATTTTCCCCAAAAAGGAACATCCACTGGACACAGTGCTTTGTGAGCAGAGTTCAAATTCTTCTAATATTTATGCAGAATTCAAAAGCAGCCAGGGGGCCTTGGGATCTCCTTATTTGAGATAGATACCTTATTCATGAAAATTAAAACTGGCTGTTTGTCCTAGGGCTTTTGAGAGCTCTTTAAAAAAAAAAAAGGCATAAAAATTAAAGAGAAATTCCTTTCAAAGGAAGGCATTCATGCTTAATACTAAACAGACACTCAGCATCCCAGTTTTAATACAAATGCTAGTAAGAATGCAAAAACATGGGAACTGCGCAGTATAAATGTCTCTGCATAAAACATAAAAATCATAAGAAGATAAATACTCGTTTTAGTTCTTGTGCTGTATGCAATACAGGGAGAAGATGTAAGCATCAGCATCATTGTTTTCAGTGTGTGTAAGCACTGGACAAGGAACAAAGTATTGAGTAGTTACAGTAGAAGCTATTCAGACTTCTGGGCTCCCTTCTGGTTAGCACAAGGGAGATAAGGGTGATTGGTGTGCCTGAAGAGAGGTGGACTCCAGTATCGTTCTGAGCTGTCAGCAAGGACTAAGCTCTGCTCTCTCATCTTTAGCCTTAACATCTGTCATGAGGTGGGAACAAGCTGACATTTATGTAGCTGTGCTTTCTCACTGATGCAACCACAAGCTTTGCTGTGCTCCCTTTGCAGCTCATCTTTTTTTATCTTGTGCTTATATAAGCAACGCTCAGCACCTCTGATGTGTAGGATTAAACCCTTAAAGCTGGCAGATTATATTTGTAAAATATAACTTCCGCAATCAGGATATTTGGTCTGTGGCAAGATTATCCCACCATCTTTAGTTAATTCGTGTATATCCAGATAGGAACTTTCAGATGAATATATCCGTAGCGGTTATCTTCAGAGATACAAGCAACTAACTCAACCTCACATGTTCTGTATTTCACAACACAGAAATAATTCAATGAGTTAGTTGTGACAGTAGGAGTGAGAACGGCAGTTTGTATGTTCTACGCTTCCTACATAGAAGGAGAAAGCAAAAATTAGCAAAGGACGTAGGAGAAACTTAGCATATTTGCTAAGCAGTAGTGTCAAAGTTGGAATATAGCTTTTGATCTTGCTTCATTATGTATTATTAATACTTTCAGTGACACGCATGCCTGAACCTTCAGAACTTGAAGTCCATAGATAACTTTTTATCAATAACTATTATCTTTAGGGTTTATTTGCAAAATTTAATATGCTCTCTTTTGAAGGGGTGGGGCTCCAATCAGGTGTATTGCTTAAGCTGTGTTTTATCCATTGCAGGCCATTTGTAATTAATGTGTTAACTCGAGAAAAAAAGAAAATAGAAAACAACAAATATCCTTTGGGCCTGAAAATTGTAAAGTTGTATTTTCAGTGTTCCAGTCTTCAGCAAGGGTAACAACAAGCATGACTAGGAAAAGCTGATGGATGATATTTGTAGATAACTCACTGTGATGGTCAAGAGACCCGTTTTGTGTATGTCCCAAAACAACATAAAAGAGAAGGAACTGAGGGAGGCTGAGTGCCTGTCCACAGCAGCATATTATCACTTGGGCAAACAGGGGCCAGGGTGGCAAAGCAGGGATCCTGCTCCACAAACATGGGAGATGGTTTCCTGTGTTGTCTGCCCTGAGGCCACAAAGATCAACTGCCAGGCAAAAAGCTGTCCGGAGACAGCAGCACAGACACTGTGGGGCCTGACAGGGCACGGTGTGATCTGGGGGTTTACCTGATGGCCCTGTTTCACCTGTGGGAGAGTTCCTGGAGAACCTGACCCTATGAAAAGGCATCTGGCCCTCAGGTGTGTGGCGCGTGCCCCTCCGCCCTGGACCCCAGTGGAACCACTGACTACAAAGACTACAACAGAAAGGACTACAACAGAAAGAATTTCCATGTGCTGACTGAGAAGATGTCGCTGGATCCGTGGGGTAGTGATCCTATTTTTCTGTTTTCTTTCCTTTCTCATTTTCGTCTACTTCAGATTTTTTATTGGAGTAAGAACATGCCAAGACTTTTGTTACTCCTGACACAGTTTTAGGGAAGTTTACAATAATTTTTTTTTTTTTTTTCATTTCTCAGCCTCTGAAGGGCCTGTGGTTCTCCTGCAAATTGCATAGTGTGGTGGAAGATCAGCTCCTCCCCACACCCACCAAGCAGGCTGGGACACACTTTGGGAGGTCAGGAGGCACCCAGTTGCCGGCCTGATGCACTTTCTGGAGAGCTGTGCTGCCTACCAGGGGCTTGCATCAGGGATGTCACAGAAAGATACCAAGCATCGGGTGGAACAGAACAAGGGGAAATGGCTTTAAACTGACAAAGGGGAGATTTAGATTAGATATTAGGAAGAAGTTCTTTATTGTGAGGGTGGTGAGGCACCCAAGGGTTGCCCAAAGAACTGGTAAATGATCCATCCCTGCCAGTGTTCAAGGCCAGGTTGGACAGAGCCTTGGGTGACATGGTTTAGTGGAAGGTGTCCCTGCCCGTGGCAGGGGTGTTGGAACTGGATGATCTTAAGGTCCTTTCCAACCTTAACTATTCTATGATTCTATGATTAAAGAAGTGCATTTTTTGGTCACATAGCTGCTAGTAAGGAAAGAATTTACCACCAGTGGGACAACTAACATTCACCACAGTAACATTACCACTGAATGTTCTTAAAATTAATTCACAAAGAAGGTTATCTGGGTGGGAGAGGTGGAAAAGATGATTTGATGCAAAGAAAAGTACAAGGTAAAGAGAATTTTATTTAATTTCTTTTTTTTTTGTATTTTTTTTAGAAACTGATGGCATTATATCCTTGAGAAATCTCCTAAAGGAAGAAGAAATGATAGAATTAAAATTTCACCTCCCAGACTTAGTACAGTTTCTGTTAATGTGTCAGAAAGATTGATTACAGCATTCAAATATGTTCTTAGTTAGAGTTAGTATCCAAATAAAATCCTCTACAAATGGAATTACTAGTGTATTTTAGGCTTATTGTCACCCCTAGCTATTGTTCTTTTTAAAAAAGAACTGCTGGAGAACTAGACTACCAGTGTAATTAAAAGCCCAGCAGTAAAAGCTGTAATATTTGAATACAAACAGTTCCAACGAAATAGCTTCTGCAGCAAGACTAAAGTACAAATACCCCTGTACATTTGTTTAAAAAAATGTGGCTTTTTTCTTCCCTCAGAGAGCAAAACCAGTGTAGCTTTTCTGTTTGTAGTTGATAAAACTGGTCAAAAAGCAATTATTTTCCTAACTGCAGGCCATATTAAGTTCGAATTTTATATTAGCAGCATTTTATTAATGAGAATTTTAAATTTCGCACAATATATAACTATGCCTATAGCAGGACGATTGTCATTATATTAATCATACTTGCCTCACCACAGGGTCTATATGCAGAAAGAGGACTTTATGTTCTGATAGCCTAAAAAAATAATCATCTTTATCTAAAACACTGCTACTATTAAGCTAACAACAATGAATATCTGCAGGTGACTGATTTGATTGTCCAGGTCCAGGGTCTTGTTTGAAAGTAACTTTGCTATCTTTAATGTTCCTTAGTCACTACATTTCTAATGCTAGCCTAAGCAAACTTGATGGGATTCAGAAAATGAGTTTCAGATGAAACTGGCTAGTAAATTCCCTGGAAATTTGCCTCTGAATACAATAGTGTCCCTACAAAGGTGGTAGGAGCTGGGGTATATGCTACTGGCTGATGGTTGCCTTGTGTTTTTCATAGAATTTCCAAGTGGCAGGAGAATTCAGTCAGAAATTTTCTTGGAGGGTTTCGGATTCATAGCCTGATTTCCACTCTGTTGGCAAGACAGTAACAGCTGACTGAGATTCATATCTTGCGAAAGTGCTGAGTGTCTTTAATTTTGCACACTATTAGAGTCCAGAAGTTATCAATTCCTATACAGAAACTTCACCTTTTTTGCCATATAAAAAATTAATTTCAAAGCAAATATTTCTAGTCTTTTCTTGGACAACTTGTTGCTCCCATCTTCTTCCTTCATATCTGTCCTTGCTCTCTCTCTCCAGATACTCACCACTCTGCCCTTATTTTACTTTGAGTAATTCCCTGGAACGTGAGAGGGTTAAATTCAGTTTCTGAAAAGGAAGAAATTAAACCCATGCTGAAATATTAGCAATGACAGATACTCAGAAGCTCTGGGTTTTGTTACAGTCAGAGTGTGTTTTGGATAGAGCAAAGTGCTGGTTTAAGTGTAGCAGGAAATCAGGGGGCCTGGAGCACAAGTCTGATAAGGTATGTCTTAGGAGACTGGGGGGAGGAGGGGGATTAAGTCTGGAGAAGAGAAGGCTCGGGAGGGACCTTGTCGCTCTCTACAGCTACCTGAAAGGAGGATGGAACCAGGAGGTGGCTAGTCTCTTCTCCCAGGTAGTGATAGGACAAGAGGAAACAGCCTCAAGCTGCACCAGGGGAAGTTTAGATTGGATGTTAGGAAACATATCTCCCCCAAAAGGGCATTCAGTCATTGGAACAGGCTTCCCAGGGCAGTGGTGGAATCATTGTCCTGGAAATGTTAACTGTGTAGATGAGGCCCTTAATGTCATGGTTTAGTGGTGGCCAGTGCTGGGGAATGGTTGGACTTGATGGTCTTAAAGGTCTTTTCCAACCTCGCTGATTCTGTGATTCTGTGAATGTCTCCCCTTTATTCCCCCCTTATGCATAAAAAATGCCTAGAAAGACTATTTTAAAGATGAATTAAGTTCCACATGCACGGTAGGGATAATTACTTGCTGATTTATAGTTGACATGTTTCCTGATGTTAATACTCGGCAGGTGTCTTGTTTGCATTTGAGAAAATGACACAGTGTAAAGACAAGTGTAAATCCTGTGTCAACAGTAATTATTCATAACTAGGTCAGGCTATTAAAGGTGTCTAAGGAGACTTTTGTGTAGCTTTAAATTTTAAACTAAGATATCTTAAATCCTTATTTTCTCATTCACAGGCATACAAAGTTCACAAAATTATTAATTTATGGAAACACCTAATTTCCCTATTTAAAACCTTGACATTTAGCCTATGTAATTAAAATCTTGTGAATGACTGTGATTGATTCATTAACATGAATTAGAAGCTAATTAAAAATGCTTCTAATTAATGCCTAATTATTTCTTTGGTTACTCTTTGCTTTCTCTGGTATGAAAAATATTCCCCTTAAGCTCTTCATGTCGTTCTTGATTTTGTTGACTTCTGTTCATCATCATTATTAAAGGTACAAAGTACAACAGCTTTAAAAGAGAACCTGTGCTTCTCTTTTGCTCGTTGTTCCTTTTTAGTTCTTACCAGCATCCATTTCCTCTTCTTCACAATCACAGCACATCATACTGGGCACTTTCAAAGAACCATTTTAGATCTCTGTCTTGCATCCAGCATCCTCCTTTGTTTCTATCTTCAACAATGACTTTGTGAATGTGATTGGTTCTGTAGTCTTAGCTTCTTCACTGCTAATCCTGTTTCAGCCTCTTTGTGCTGGCTTCCTCTAGTAACTATAAACGCCCTTACTGGCATTAACAATTTCAGTTTCCTCAAAGCTCTGTAGCCTCTTTTGCACTCTCATCCTTCTCAATATGCTGCCCTTAGTTGATCATAACCTCCTGCTGGCAAACTATTTTCATGACTTAATGCTGTCTTACTTCTTTAGTTCATGCTTTTTTTATTGTCTTACTTCGTTACTGTCTTAGCATTCTGTGAATGTCTGTTTCCGCCTTCAAACTCGTTCTAATCCTATCATTGGGCACTGTTAAATCCTGAGAGTCTTTCCCTTCCATACCACAAGATTTTGGTAGGTCTTGTAGAAAAGAGGCTCCTACATAAAGAATCTTATCTCCATGGATTTTATCCATAAAATATTCCCTGAGTCATCTGCTTTATTTGGTCTTTTATATTTACACTTCAAAACACTTCATAGGCCTGTGCTTAGCCTATATCACAGTCTTATTGTAAACTACTTAGTATATGACCTCTGCATATTTCTATAAAACTATGTGATAACACTATGCTACAGGCAGAGTACTATTAAAAATGTTTAATGCATGACTTGACAATTTGTTTTAAGTACTGGTTCCTTATTTGCAAAAGTGCACATTTTCATTAGGCTAATAGCTTAAATGTTAATATTTACTTCTGGATTGCTTTTGTGGTGAGCGTAACAGATACTTGTGGTTAGTCATGTAGAACAAACATCACAAAGCAGCACAAAATTCGTATGTGTGTGGTGAAGGCATTTTTGTCAGTGTGCTGACAGGTAAAACATTTTTCAGCAGAACTTCACATACATAGAGAAATGTGTGGGGGAGGTCTTTTAGTCATAAAAATATTACCCTAGTACGCAGAATTTACTGTGTACTTCATAAGTAAGCACAGACTAATTTTTCCTCTTGTACTACTAAAAAACCTAAATAGCTTCCTTAGGTAACTTGGTATCTAAATGGAAGTTCCATCAAAGCGTTGGCCGAAATTTTATCTGCTCAGAGACCTCGGGAAATTACTTTTTCCTATGGGTCTGATTAAATATTTCATGGCAGTAGATGCTTATTTATTTGCTGTGTCAAGATAAAAACTCAGACAAACCAACCCCTCTTTCTATAGTAAATACACTTATTCTGAATACAGTCCCCATAAAACCCAGAAGACTTGACCTGGGTAGACTGCTGAGTCTGCAGGGGGAATGTTGTCGTATGATGACAATGGACTTGCAGGAACATTCCTCGCTGGTGGCTTCTAGAGCTGATTTATTAATTTAACACTTGAAGAAATACATCGAAGACCATAGGCAATTTGTACTGAGAGTAAGGAGAAGCACATCTAACTTTAGAGCTTCATGTTGAAGGAGAATCAATGGTAGGAAACACAAGCTGCTGTCTTTCCTATTTTTAAAATTAACAATATTTTCAGTTTAAACCCCTTCATTTTTCTGGAATAAATGTGATATTTCTTTTCCTCATGAGCATTTTAGAATACTAGATTACCTGAAACTAAACACTGATAAACAAAACTGACCACAGTCTGTTCTAGGAGTTACTGTGTGACTACTGTGGGCAACATCCTTTTTTCACATCCTTTCTCCACCCTTGCATTAAGCCTGTGTTGTCTTCTTCCTCTCCACCCACCACAACACTCCCACAACCTAGAGTAAAAAAACTCAAACCAACAAAACCCCCCAAAATCACAAAAAACAAACAGACAAAAAAGCCAAAAGAAACCCACAGCAGCTTGTTTTCTTTCATTCACCAAAGTTTTTTACTTGGTTCATGAAACATTCTATTTGTTTGGATTGAGAGCTGTTCTTTCCTCAGATGTAATTTGAAAAGGTACACATCTCCATCCTTTTCTTCTAGGATGTCCTGTTTGATTCGCTCTAAATTCTTTTTGAGCATCTCAGAGACGCTCTCTCCTAGCTTTGTGTTCAAATAGCAAACTCATTACTGTGAAGCAGCCACTTTTCTGCCATTCAAAGCAGCTAATTTTCTATAAGCCATAGCAGAACCTCCTGGCAAAGGACCTGCTTCGTAAGGAATTTATTCCAAGAAACAGATAATAAATCTTTACACTTTGACATCAGAAAATGTTAGCAAGTCTTATTATCCTTTGATTTAAATGTCTGCTTCTTAACACTCTTTAGTCTGGAGATTTTTATTTTTTTTCTCCCCATATGCCTGAGGCATAACATAACAAAAATATTTTAATCTTGGAAACTAGAAATCAAACCTTCACTCATCTGGTGGATAAAGACCACGGTAGAATCTGTGCAAATTCCATGAAAAAAAATAAAAAGATCTGAAAATGTCAAGTTTTCTTCAGTTTTTTAAAAGACACTAATCTTGTTTGTTATGTTATTGCTGGTTCCTGCCTTTTTTGTTCTGATTGTGATCCTAACATACACTGGCTTCCATGTTGTACAGCCATATGCTTAAAGACAAACTGTCTTAAAGATCTATAAATACACTGTCTAATGCTCTTGACATGCAAACAGTTTTATGCCTTTTTATGAAGCTGCATGAATTTTTTTTTTTGTAGCTCTGTATAGGGACCAACTTTATCTATTTGTTAGGGTAGGTGGGATTACCAATTTCAGCTTCCCTCTATTAACTTCCTAAATCCTCAATAAAATACTAAGAGAAAGCAATTAATCACACTTGCCGATTTTAACAGGAAACAATTAGTGCTGGCAAATCATAAATGTTTCACGTTTACAAATTTGCAGTTTTTCGCACGTGCAGCCAAAAAGTTTAAAGGCATTTTCTGCCTGCCTTTAAGTATAAAAGCATAGGGGTTTCTCCAAATGTCTGTGATTTGGAAGAATGAAAAAGTTAGGTCTTCTGATCTTGTACCGCTCACTATGGACTTTACTAGAGCTTGGCATGTTCACAAAGATGTGATGTGATGACTGATTCAGTCACAGGTTATAGAAATAATATAGAAGTTGTTGGAAGAAAGCAAAATCTTTGCTTTTGAAACTTTTATGCTTTTTTAAGTTATTATCCACAAATAAAGATTTCTCTTTTAACATTGTTTTTCTGGGACCTTACTCAGTATTTATGAATTTTTTCCTTTTTTTTTCCAGATGACAGAGTTTACTAAATCTCTGCAGCTGGTAATTAAAGAAAACAAATGTCATGAAATGGAATATTAAACCTTGAAGTAATGATAAACGATAATCTATGCATAGTGCTATGAAACACTACAAATTCTTTTTCTATATATTTTTTTCTGGGTTTTTTTTATGATCATGTTCATAGAAGCAAAGTAATGGATTAGTGGACATAAAAAGGTGAACAAGCCTTTAAAAACCAAAGCTAAGCAGAAAAAAAAAGGTAATATAAAGTTGGTTTACTAGAGTTAATAAACCCCACATTCTGAGACAAATATCCTCAAGCCATTTGTTTAAACAAGCATTAAGTTTAGCAGTACTACACCATAACATGATACTCCAAATTAAACTTTTGCATCTCAAGTGACCTTTATAGCAGTTTTACAGTTCATAAATTCTTTACAATAGTGCTCTGTGGAGTAGTTTTAATAAATCTTGATTGTGCTGTAAATGTTATAGCACATACTTGAAATGGCATTTCCAGTCCTAACAAACACAAGTGTGGAATGATTCCCCTATTCCACATGGAGAATTTTTCTTCAGAATTCATAAAATACTGGAGAATATTCCAGTAATGAGGGGGAAAATACCACAAGTAACACAGTCCTACTGAGAAGAAGAACATGACTGATAAACATATTTATCAAAGTGGATAGAAAGCGTGCTGGCTCCTCATGTACCAATAGGAAAACCATCTTCAGTTTGCAGAGCCTCTAAAGTACTGCAACATACCTGGGTAAAGACAGGGTTGTTTTCCATTTTCTGTTTTGTTTTAAGACTTGATTTCTTGGCAAAGTGTCAGATCCAGAGAACTGTAAACTGTCTGGTGTGTTTCATTCTCCCCAGTACACTGGGATATGTGCACCTAGTTAAAGTATGTCTGCTTAATCTCATTTATCTGTTTAATATGTTGGGTTTTGTTTGGGTTTTCTTTTTTGGGGGAGGGGGTGGAGGGTGTGTGTTTTGGGGGTTTTTGCTTGGTTTTTTGTTGTTGTTGTTGTTGTTTATTTTTGGGGGAGGTTTGTTTGTTTTTGTAATTTATTTTTAAAAACAATTTAAATACTATACTGAAAGCATTCTAGTAATGTCTTAAATGATCTGTTTTGATAAGATTTTTTTTCCAGCTGTATATCCTCCATTTTCTAGTCCAGCTGTTTATTTACTTATTGACTCCTGAACATTTTTTCACATACATTTGTTACATTTGATGCAAAATCATCACACCTGAGCCATCATTTTGAGACAGCCATGAGATGCTCTATCTTAGCAACTTCCCTCTTTTTAAGAGTTCATTTATAAATATGTTTTCTCATTCTTGTATGTATAATTTCTAGTTTATATTTAGTCTTTTATGGGTAGTTTGTTGTTTCCAGTGCTCATAATTTTCACAATTTTATTTTCTTTTCTTGATCTCAGCCCAACTTTTTGTCCTCGCTGTGTTTTTATCTTTTCTCCCTCTTTTCCCAGATGTGAGAACATGAATAAACTTTGTCCTTTCTCCCTCATATAGTCTACTAAAGGTGTTTATACTCAGATAAATTTAAGCATTTGAAACTACAAGTTTTCAAACTTTACTTTTTCTGTAGGTGTTACTTTTGAAAATAAGCCAGGCTTGAAAAAAAACCCCACATATCCATGAATGTTAAATTATGGATTTTGAAGTAAGAACTCTAAGCCTTTACTCATTTTAAGGATCTTATTCATAAAAAATGCACAAGTTAATGATGAATTAGTTAAAAGATTACTACCACCATGTATGCTTTCCCTAAAATAAGCAAAACCTACAAGGTGTACAAACCTGTCTCTGCTGTTTGGGGTATACACAGTGTGACTTCAAGAAAGTGCAATTATATTGATCTAATAATTTGCTCATAAGCAATGAACGTGGAGTTTCACAATGAAATAAAGATAGTATATTGCATAGACAGATGCAATCAAACTGAAATAGTGAATGTCTGGTATAAATTGCTAATACAGAAAATACATAAAAGAAAAATTATTGCAAGTAGTTCTTTAAGAAAATATATAATGTAATATTAATGAACCTGGGTTACAGATCCGTTATTACTACTAGAGACAATGGTTTTTAGCAGTAGTTAATCTGCAAAGACAGTTTAATAATGAATGACAGATTCCAAAAATGGTCTATTCCTCCTGAGGATAGAAATATGCGGACCAACGGGTCTCTTTGAGCAATTTAAAGAAGATGGAAGTGAATAGTGTCTATAATTTCCAGAACCTGTAATGAGGACTTAAAGAAACAGTCAACTCTTGGAACATATGGTGCCTATACACTACACTGTGGTTTTAGAAGTGGGAGTCAATTTAAAATGTATTGTGTCATTTATTTTGACTATAACTATAGGATGTGCTTTTGCTTTTTTTTTCTGTCTTTAACACTTTACAGTTAACCTGTAAACAGCTAAATGCATCTGAAAGGATTGTTAGCACAGACAGCAGAACATGATGTTTAGCAAGTGATACAATCAATGAATCCTTGATTTGTTACCTAGATGCATTTATACTTTTTTTGAGCCTCTCAGGGAGAATCTCTGATATTTGAGTTTCTGGCGCCATATTTTTGCCTTTAGATTACTTTGAGTAGAATTTTGAAGTATATGATCCTTATAATTAATTATATTAAACACAATAATAAATCTCAATTAATTGATCTTTATACTTTGTAAGATAAAGATTTTCTTGGCTTTGAAAGATAGATGAAACTTAAACTCTTTCAACCGTTTTTTGTGTTTATTATTTAGATGACAGTGGTTCGGGGAAAGCTCCAGTGAGATTAGATTTTGACTGTGCTTAGAACTATAGGAAAAAGTACTGGAAATTACTTCTGTCCTGAAACAGGTCAGACAGAAGTGGGAATGGAAGCATGAAGAAGCAAATATTTTTCACGAATGATAACTATCACTTGAGCTTTCTCTTTAATCAAGACAAAACCTAGCAAAGTAGAAACTAACTATTGCAACACTACAATGATCAGCTTGTTGGCCAAAACTACCCCAGAATCTTAAGTTGTATACCCTTGTGCAAATCAGAAAATTCATTTTATATCATAATTATTAAAATGTTAACAAATGATGCAATCCTTTTCTATCAACACTGAGTAGTGCTGATTATGAATTAGAGAATCTCATCAGCATGTTGATGCTTGCTCTGTTGCCCGACATCATCCATTTCTGCTCTTGACATGCTTTTTACTCTCCATTCCTTCCTTTTCTGTCATCTTTTTGCTTACTTTCTCTGCAGACTCCATGTTATGTAATCTCTCCATCCCTGCACTCTTTCAGTTAGTTGCTAGAACTGTAAGGATTGATATGTGAGAGTTGAAAGAACTTAAGTGTAGGAAATTCTGAGGTATCCAGAGTGCTTATAAGATTTGTCTCCTTTGTACGTACTGAAGTGTTTATATATTGCTACTTCTAAAACTAGAAAACCCACAAAGTCTCAATTCTCTTTAAGTTCTTAAAATTTAAAGTTGTTTAGATTTCCATAAAAGAAGTAAGACTGGACCACCCTTCTTGCTTAGCTATGGTAACTTCTGTGCATAAATCTGACAGACTTTGAAACAGAAGTTAGTCTTCAGAGAATGTTAAACTATGGGTTCAGACAAAAACAGATTCTAAATTAGGAAATGTTTCTGCCAGCTTCCAATATATAATGCAAAGTAGGAACAATTTATGAGCTTGGTGTTGCATTTTTTTAGTCTGTGCAATATCCTAGCTGATTATAAAAAAGTGCTACATATGATAGCTGACCAATAGCCTAGTAACATTTTGAGAATGCTACATTCTATTATAACCCACTCTGTGGAAAAAGATGTGACTGTGAACAAGTATCTGGGACAAAACCACTGCAAAAATGACACTTTTATATGCAGAAAGGAACTGTACTGGATTTCACACTAAGAAAATACCCAGACTTTATATTCCTTTTAAGCCATATTCCTACTAAGAAATACATTCAACTGGCAAAGCAAACCTTAGCCTTGCAATACAAACCTTAATACTCAGTGGCAGTATCAAAAATCTGAATAATTTCAAGAGCCATCAATAACAAGGGTAGGCCTCTGAAATACATTTCCTGACAGAAAGAGGCAAAATGTGATTTGTTTTTAAATGTCTCTTCTTAATGAAAAAGCACTGACATTGTTTTGGAAAGTAATGCCGGTTTTCTGTCATTTCTTTGATTGTAAAACATGTTCAAAAGAGCTTGACTCTACTGAAAATGCAGTGAAGAATTCTTGCTACGTATGGCTATGAACCATTTCTAAAATAATCTCTGAATTAGGAACATCCATTTAAATGTGTATTTGGAGCTCTTAATGTTGCAGCATTGTTATTTGTGAATACCTTTCACATAGAAAAGCAAAACTTGAGTAACACTGAGTAGTGTTTTCTATGAGAAATCATGCTGACTGAATACCACCCACAGATTGGATACTGTCCAGTTAAGTCATCCTCTTCTCATTTATAACCATCACTCATATAACACACATTCCAAAACACATGCAAAGATTTATAGCAAAACTAGATAACCTAGAATAATATGTATTAGGTTTAAATATAAGCTGTCCTGAGCCTGATTGACAGTCTGGTTTTACTGCCTAATAATGCAGAACTTGAAATGCATAGAGTGGCAGATTTTACTTGGCTAATTGTAAATAATTGTTCTATGTCATATGTAAAAATTACCTATGTTCTTGGTAACAGAAACTGGTTTAATCTTCCACCATCAGAGAAACAGCTCAAGGAAGAGTGATTAAACTGTTGACATAGAATGGTGCCCAAACACTAAGAAAACAGTTTTCTGAAAAATTATGATAATGCCAGTAACAGAAGAAAGAAAAGTGCAGTTCCAGTCAATTTTTCTACTTCTTTCCTCTGTCTTGTAAAAAGGATACAACATCACAACCTTCTTTAAGAGACAATCTGTTGTTTGTTTATACTTTTCTTCAATAATCCAGGAAAGCTCAGTCATATTTAAGATATTCCTTTGAGTTATTTCAGTGGCCTTCAGAATTCAGCTGATTCAGATTCTTACAGAGCACAATACTTAGGCAAGAATACATCCTTGCCTTGAATCTAACAAGTTATCAACCAGCACTACGTTGTGCTGTTTTTGGTTCCTTCTGAATTATTTGTCACCTGTGTGTTTCAGTAACCATTTATCTATTTCTGTCCATCTTAAATGGAGACTAGAAGCTATGCTAACCACAAAATAATAAAGATTTGTCCAAGGAGGATGAGGAGTTAAGACTTATTACTACATTGAATAAATAAATAAAATAATAAATTAAAAAAAGCTGGATAAGAAAAGAAGAAAGAGGGAAGGATATTTTGATACTCTTTTGCTTCTAGAAAAGTAAAGTGAAATTCAAAGCAAAACAAGGATTTGCACACAATACTTTTTAGAGAAATATATAGCCTACAAATAAAAGTTCCCAGGTGTTTCCAGGTGTTTCAATGTTTCTTTTTTGAGTTGTATTTTAGATCTCAGTGCTGCTGAAAAATATGGTCCAGCCCTGCATATATATCCAAATTGTTATTCAATTTACACTTTCATATTCTAACATATACCCTGTGACAGAACACTGATGTGAATGCATAACACTGTATAATGGATGAATGAAATCTTAGTAAAGGAAAAATCAAACCAACAAAGCAAAGCAAACCAAAACAAGCAGTGAAAAAAAGGCTAAAATAAAAACATAAAAATAAAACAAAATAAAAATGGTGAAATAAGCCAATAAATGCTTTCTGACTTCTGCTACTCAAGGAAATAGGGTTAGTAGAAGCTCATCTCATGTGAAGAATATTGTGCACTGGAAAGCTAGGGCCTAACACCTACTTCCCTAACCTAAAGAAGGAGATGAACACCCATGGGCAACAACAGAGGAGTTACCTACAAGTAATTTCATTTGTGTATAGGTGTTCTGCTGGAGACTGAGGTTACATAACTGTAGGAAATCTATCCAGGTTTGACATACGTCCCAAAACACATGCTATATCCTTCACTGCATCATAAAATTTGCAAAAGCACACCGGAGCTAAACATAAATATTATATGGCTGTGTCTTAACTGAGCACTCCATATTCATTGTGACAAGGGGATAATGCAGCTTTCTGAGCATGAAAACTATTCCCAATTCTATTTCAAGTTTCCTTTTCTCTTCTACTGCAACAGATTTCCAAAACTAGGTTACTCCAAGCACAGTCCCCATTCAGAGTTCAGTTTCTGGGAGCTGAGAGTAGAGTTGTGCTTATTTCTCTCCTAATTTTTGAGCACTGAAAAGCAAGCTGTGCTGAAAAAGTTTGCATTGTGTTAGACGTGATAATAGTCTTCGAATATATAAAAGATTGCTGCAGAGAGAAAAGGGATAAACTGCTTTCCATATCTGGAATGTGTATGACAAGAAATAAATTAAAGCAAGGTAGATTAAGGCTGAAATACCTCTGAAGACTTTCTGTCTTTAAGGATCATATCACTTTGGGAGACTATGGAAGCACCATGACAGCATCTGTCAAGCATGGACAAGGTGCACTTGATTTTGGCTTGAGAAAAAAAATGGAGAGGATTATCTCCTAAAATTCCTGCCAGCTGTGTTTTCTATTATTCTTGGTGAATAGACATTAGAAAGAAATCGTGTGTGATTTATTTGTGTGCCAATGGATACACTAGTTTCTTTCCATTTCAGTGATTAATCGTTCTAATGCGAAGTTCCCAGAACTTTACACTACAGTTGGTAAACCTTTTGCTTAACTAAGCAGTTGTTGAAATCTGGCATCCAAACCTGATTTGAAACAGCTTTCAGACAAAGTTTGTGATAAATCTTTTGCAAGTTTCTTAAACACATTAATTAAAAAATAAATTTTGTAGATACATTCGGTGAATCCTTCCTTAGCATGACAAATTCTAGTTCATGTTTCCCTTCAGACTTGAAAAAAATAAAAGTTAATTATTTATGAACACTGCCATGGCTGTGGATAATGACGTCTTAAGAGACTGATGATAACAGACATGTACAAGTACAGCAATATACTATAGCTCATTTGTGACTGATTAGACAAGCTTGTTGACTTGAGATGGGATGAGAATAGGATGTGCTGTTTTTCTAAATAAGACTGTATAACAATGCTGCCCCTTTTGCAATGTTTAATTTTTAAAACCTCTCAGTCCTTTTTTTCTGATACAAGAAAGATCATTTTCTCATTGGTCATCTGTAGAACTAGCGTAATATCACTGCTCCTACTAAAAAAAACCCCAAACCCACCAACATTTAACTGGATAATTAATTTGCAAAAGGGAGGATCTGGTCCAACAAGCAAATTAAACTAAGAGGGAAACCTAAGTAATTCAGGAAGGGAGGGAAGGAGTGAAATGAGTGAGATTTCAAATTTACAAGGCAAATTCATGGAAGATGACAACTGAAGGCCATAGTAACCTTGCAGTATATTACATATGCAAACTTATATTATCAGAGTATTATTATTGCAAAATTTCCCTCTCAAGCTATGGGAATGTTTCACTTTTCTGAAAAATGTTTCCATTAACAATTCATGGCAAACCTCTATTTAGGTCCTATTAAGTCCTTTTTGTAGGACAAATTTGGGTTTTGTCCAAATTCCAATCACTTTTATTTTTAATCTTCTAGACTTGAGTATCCAGTACAAAATTATTTTTTTATTACTGTTCATTAGTTTCTAAGTCCTAGAATTAAGACAATGTGATGCTGAACCACATTGATCTTTTAATTTCAGCACTTACTGAAACAAAGTGTAGCTCTGAAGAAACTTAAATTTTCAGCAAGGGAAACTCCTTGAGGTTGCAGCTGAATTGAGAGATATCAAGATTATACCATTTCTGTTGCTCCTTCAGGTATCAGGAAGAATTTATTAAAACCTGAGATGTGCAAGCTGATAGAGAGCCATAGGTTGTTCAAACTAGTGACATAGATTTTACCTTACGATCTGGATCTCCGTTTTGGGTTTGTGTGGCAAGGTTTTGGCAATGTGGGAGCTACAGGAGTGACTTGTGTGATCAGATACTAGAAGCTTCCCCTGTGTCCAATAGAGCCAATGCCAGCTGGCTCCAAGATGGACCAGCTGCTGAGCCTATCAGCAGTGGTGGCAGCACCTCTGTGATAACACACTTAAGAAGGGGAAAAAGTTGCTCTCTGTCAGCATTTGCAGCCAGAGAGAGGAGTGAGAATATGTGAAACAACCCTGCAGGCACCAAGGTCAGTGCAGAAGGAGAGGCAGGAGGTGCTCCAGGCACTGGAGCAGAGATTTGCCTGCAGTCCATGATGCAGACCATGGTGGGGCAGGCTGTCTCCCTGCAGCCCATGGAGGTCCAGGGTGGAGCAGATATCCACCTGCCACCTGGTGAGGACCCCAAGCCAGACCAGATGGGTGTGACCAAAGGAGGCTGTGACCACTGGGAAACTCACACTGGACCAGGCTCCTGGCAGGACCTGTGGCCCTGTGGAGAGAGGTGCCCATGCTGGAGCAGGTTTGCTGGCAGGTCTTGTGATCCCATGGGGGACCCACACTGGAGCAGCCTGTTCCTGGAGGACTGCACCCCATGGAAGGGACCCACACTGAAGCAGTTTGTGAAGAACTGCAGCCTCTGGAAAGGACTCAGTAGGGGAAGATCATGGAGGACTGTCCCCTGTGGGAGAAACCCCACACTGGATCAGGGGAAGAGTGTGAGGAGTCCTCCTCTGAGGAGGAAGGAGCAGCAGAGACAATGTGTGATGCACTGAATGCAACCCCCATTCTCCATCCCCCTTTGCTGCTGCGGAGAAGGAGGTAGAAAAATTTGGGAGTAAAGTTAAGCTTGGGAAGAAGAGAGGGGTGAGGGAAAGGCTTTTTGAAGATTTGATTTTATTTCTCATTATCCTACTCTGATTTGATTGGTAATAAATTAAATTAATTTTTCTCCAATTTGAGTCTGCTTTGTCTGTGATGGTAATTGTGAGTGATCTTTCCCTGTCCTTATCTTATAAGGGTCAATTTAAAATATAGAATGCACTGACTTATTTATATCAACAAGACTACATAAAAGTGTTGTAATTCAAATTTGAGACAATAAAGTTGTTCTGGCTAAAAATAACTAATTTAAAATAATTTCTGGTGCTCCTATTCTTATTTGAGCTAGAACAACCTGTCTTCCGAAAGAAGTCCTTGTAGATGTTTACAACAATTAAAAAAGAGAGACAAAACAGCTATACATTGCTCGTATTTACAGAATATCAGAAAAATGTTCTAGAAGAAGTGAGTTACTCAAGAAGTGGGCCTTCGGCTTTTTGAATTGACTCTTACCCTCCTTTGGGAACTAGGACACCAACAGAGATGTATATTCAGAAATTTTAGAGGTAAGTCCTTTAGGACAGTAGCACCGAAAGGCAATTCTCACACAACAAGCTTTAAAACAAGCAACATGTAGACACAGATTTTATTCTGAACATGACCTAAGGTTTTCAGATAGCAGATGACAGGTATCCTTTTCCCATTGTCACTGTGTTAAACTAATTGCTTCACTGTCTCCTGCAGTACAGATTTATGGCTACACGCCTGGCACTCTATGTATTAAACATAACTGTCCTTGGCTTTGAAAAATAGAGTAGTGCTGTAGCAACATGCTGGAGAAAGTAGACCTGCTTATATGAGGAAATGCAAGGGATAATAATTATTTCTTTAACTTGCTATGTATTTCTGAAGAGCAGTATAATGTCTCCCTTTGAGAGACAAAAGATCAGCTCAATGTTCAGCTTGTGCCAAACTCTGACTGAGCTGTTTAGAGGTAGAGAATTAGCTGAGGACTGTATGCACTGTTTTTACACTAGTTTCACATTGCCAGACAGAAAAAAAGTTTTACTGAGCAGTTAATAGTTAGCTGTTGTTAATCCTCATCCAGCAGGGACTGTCTTGTTGCTGTCTAACAGGCAGAAGTGTAAATATGGGATTTTAGAAGACTTCTTTGTTGTAAAGACACAGTTTTACAAGCTGTCATGAGTGAAGGGAATTCTTCTGCATTATATATCTTCCAGATTCAAAATATTCCTAGCATAAACTATTGGCTATTTTCCTTGCATAAACTTGCCCTAGGTTTTTTGGGGGTTTTTTTGCCTACAGGTAGTAATTCATAATCCTATATAAAAATAAAGCCTTATATTATTATTCTCATTTTTATACAGTTGCAGAGAGAATGATGAGAAAAATAAATCACTGCCTGGTAATGTACTATAAATCTTGTGGTATTTCTGGTGGGTTTAATACTCTCCTTGTAAAATAATGCTCTGATTGCATGGAGAAATGTCAGCCTGGGTAAATTAGCTGAATAAAAGTGGCTGATAAATGTTATGATAGTTATTCTTGAGGTCACCTTGAAAGCTGTGCTAAGAACAGTCTATACTCCCAGTCTCACATTAAAACCCAAGAACGGTGGAGATTTAAAACGTGTCTTCCTTCTGTTTCTTGGTGTTGTTTTTTAAAGGAAATCACAAAAATGTGGATTTTGACTGCAACATGTACTATAAGATATTGATGAATTATACTTGTTGTAACCATAGGCCTGTCAGACAGAACTGCTGCTTTAGGCAGTATGGTAAAAACAGTAGGGCTCTGTAAAGTACTCGAAATTTTCAGATTAAAAGGTATTAGAACAAGAAATTACCAGGTGTGAAATGGGATGGACAGTGATATGGTATCTGTTGGTGTTAGATGAAAACAGGCAGCTTGCCATGAAGCTCAGAGGTGCAAGCTTTCACTGCCCTGTGAGGAACTGGGTCTGCTTTCTCCACACCCCTGCAGCACCTGTCCTGCTGTGGGTTTATCCAAACATGGTTCAAGCCAACCTGTGTTTCTAAACTCCTAAGTATATAGCTGATGGGGAAAAAAAAGCCACCTTGGTGTTTCTACTCAGGTATCATTATCAAATCAGAGCCTCTTTCACCAATCTTAAAGAATCCTGCAGATGGAGATGAAATTGACTTCCGTCCTACCATTTTCACAGGCAAATATGTTGTTTGAACAAATTTCACAGCAAATCTGAGTGCTTGCTTTATTTGTCAGATTCTTCAGTCAGATAAGAAATTACAGAGTAAATTTAACAAATATTTTTACACTTTTCAGTAAGAAGATATATAAAACCCCCTTGTTTTCCTTTGTTCTGAACAGATAGATATACCTTTCTTTATATAGCCATATAAAGAAAAAGGAATGTTTTACATATTATACCATATTTTACATGTTATACCATGCATGTAAGAAGAGGGAGGTTTACATGCTTCTTGCTCCTGCTCCCCAATTTTATTTCTATCAAGCACTGAAACGTGAAGATAAAGCAGTGCAAAAAAAGGCAACAAATACTACAAAAGAAAACATATTGTCTCATTGCACAAAGCAAGGTATGAGAATGGTATGGTTTTCACAGTA
Source organism: Nestor notabilis (assembly GCF_000696875.1). NCBI lineage: Eukaryota > Metazoa > Chordata > Aves > Psittaciformes > Psittacidae > Nestor > Nestor notabilis. Next base: position 2,841 of record NW_009925203.1, on the reverse strand, counting down.
AAAGAAATGGAGTACTAGATGTGCCCAAAATAAGATCTAGTTCACCTTGGTACACTGAGATATAATCAGGCAGATGTAGACCATCATCACCTCTTGTTTACAACTCATGTTTTACACTAACAAAATATCTAAACCTTTGGACACTGTCCACAGAAAGCATTTTCTGTCCTGGAGAAAGTGTGGAAAGTGTGGTTTTGGTGGGTTTATGCTCTTTTTTTTTTGT
>NW_009925203.1:0-2608 GCF_000696875.1 Nestor notabilis | reverse complement strand
GGGCGGGGGGATGTTTATTTTTTTGGTTTTGTTTTTGTTTGGTTTGGGCTTTTGTTTTTTTGGGGGAGGTTTGTGTAGAGTATTTGTTTTGTTTTGTTTTTCTAGAATAACAAAGATATTTTTATACATTAAAAAAACCATATTTACTCACTTTCAGGCTCTGTTCACTAGACACCTGTTAAACCCCTGATTATGTATCATGTTAGGAAAGCCAAATATCTGTTATCATCTCAACTTCTAGATATTTTCAAATTCAGAAATTCAGTTGAGGAAATGAATGATATCTGCATTTATGTGAATACTTAATGGAAACTACTTTAATTATACTAGCTTCCCATTGGTTTCTTTGTTTGTTTGTTGGTTTTGGGGGGGGAGGGTTGTTAGTTTTTTTCCCCCCCTAATGTTAGATTTGCTTTTTCAGGCATATTTTGGACATTGCTGTCAAGTTTTAGAGAATAAGTATGGTTAGAGATTAGGAACTGATGAAGGTTATACCTTATAAAGTTATACAATTATCCTTTTTAGTATTTTGTAAGTGTTCTCTCATCTGACATACACCATTAGTTCCTGGTTAAAATTGAATTTATTAAATATGTGATCCAGAGAGCTTTACAGATGCCTCTCTTGTTCTTTGTTTTCAGAAAGAATAGAACACAGATACTATTGAATACTTCAACCTTTTTTGAGTCCTCCTTAATTTTCTCTCCTTCACTGTTAAGCCCCAAGTGTATGTTAGATTTTCTCTTTCTTCATTTAGGGAACCTTATCATTTTCCCTTTTATGTTCCTATGCTTTTCTGATCTTATTCCTAAGGGGCTCAATCTGTTCCTTTATGTTCATGTTTGGACCTGTAATAATATTTCACTTTTTGGTTGGCTGTTGGAATTTTGAGGTCACTGGAGAAATTCTGATGCTTCCACAACAGTTTCTATTCTGCCATTCCTCGCTTTGCTAGTGTATAACCTACCACTGTGGGCTAAATATCTTCTCTTTCAGTAACTCCCAGAAGCCCTGCATTCCCTTGCCCTTTAAACTTTTTTCCTTTCCCAGCAGACTATATCCTATACTCATAGAACACCTGAAGTTTGCCTACCCACTCAGCCATCACTTTCCTGCTTTTTTACCTTCATACTAACATTACTTCCCACAGCTTTTCCATAATCTTTCACAATTTCAGTGCTTGAATTTGCAGTTGTTTACATGTTCTATCATTTTTCTTAGTTGAAATAAAATGATCTAAACCAGGAGCTTCCTTTACTCTTCAAACCAAAAACTGCCTCTAACCTATTCCATGTAATGACTGTGTCATCCTGCTTTGCTCTTTAGATATCTCTGAATGATTTCAATTGCCTTTTGCTACAAAGACTTTCATTTTAGGAATATGATTTATCCTCAAAAGAATGCCTAACCATCTTCTCTTCTGGCCTCTCTGGAACATGTGAATTCAGCTCTGCATTTATTTTCTTTTTCTATTATTCAACAGGAAATCTAACAAATCTCTCTCCTTTCTATGAACTTGTGAAAAAGTACACCTTTGGTACATGGTACCTTTCTCTCTTGTTCTCACACCTGCCATCCCTAAGGAGATTGCATCTCTGTAACAGTAGTATACCCCTGTGGTTTAGCTTTCTAGGATGCTGTTTTCATTAGGTTTTGGCTGTGCTTTAGCAACATAGTTCTTCATATATACCCTCATATTTGGGCAGCTGTTTAATAACACCTCAAAGGTTCATCTCCTACTTGACCCTCTCAGGACTGTATTGCAGGTGATTCTCCTCTGTTTAAATTTATATAGAATAGTAGGCATTTGGTTTGGTTCTTTTTCCCCCCTCTCTTCACCTCTTAGATTTTATCACTGGTCCTAACAACGTATTTTAAAATCTCCTTCCCCATGTGCACTCGAAGATGTCCTTCCTCTTCCTTTTTACACAGAGCTTAAATCTTTTTTGCTGCCTCCTTTGTGTAATGCCTTGTCAGACATCATAACACCTATTTACACTCCTTAGTCTTCTGAAATGTCAATCTTGGAGTCATCTCCACCTGCCTCTATGGTCTTTCACAGAATCATAGAATCATAGAATAGTTTGGGTTGGAAAGGACCTTAAGATAAATAAGTTCAAGCCCCCCTGCCATGGGCAGGGACACCGCACACTAAACCATGTCACCCAAGACTCTATCCAACCTGGCCTTGAAGACCACCAGGGAGGAAGCGTTCACAGCTTCCTTGGGCAACCCATTCCAGTGCCTCACCACCCTCACTGTAAAGAACTATGAGGTCTCCACGCAGCCTTCTCTTCTCCAGGCTCAACAGCCCCAACTTGCTCAACCTGTCTTCATACAGGAGGTGCTCCAGCCCTCTTATCATCCTCGTGACCCTCCTCTGGACTTGCTCCAACAGCTCCATGTCCTTTTTATGTTGAAAACACCAGAACTGTACCCAATACTCCAAGTGAGGTCTCACAAGAGCAGAGTAGAGGGGCAGTTGCCCTTGTGGTCACACTTCTTTTGATGCAGCCAAGGATACAGTTGGCTTTCTGAGCTGCAAGCACACACTGAAGCTGGTTCCTGTTAAGATTCTCATCAATGTCCTGGGTTCAGCTACAGCAGT
>NW_009925202.1:0-8045 GCF_000696875.1 Nestor notabilis | reverse complement strand
ATGGTACCGTGTTGTGTCGTTTTAAGGTGTGTATAGTGGGTATTAAGACTGTCAGTTCTTAGGTGGCCATATCTATATAGCTGTGTGCCAAGGAGACGAGTTTGCAAATAGCCTGGGTGCTCTGTTACCTTACCAAACTGTTCGGGATTTTTATTCCTGGTTTTGAATACTCTCCAAGTTCTCAGAATATAATTTTCTTGAAAGCGTGTACTTTTGTTCTTCGTGAGAGGTACTCTTCATATATTTCTTCATTTTTCAAAGCCAGGATAATTTTCAAGGGCGGATGACAGAACCAACTGTCCTTCCTGTGCATGCAGAACAAACACAGAAAAGAGAGAGTGTTGCCACACAGCTGATGAAGCATGAAAAGGAAGAGGGTGTTCGTGTTCCTTCTAACGAACTTGGTTCAGCAAAAGCAGCTGTTTACCAGAGAGAGCAGTCTACGTCGGAGTTAAGAAAGGACGGTGTATACAAAAGTACTCGGAGACCTGAGAAGACAGAAATTATTAAATCGCTTGTGACAGATCACGATACATTTAGAAACTGTGAACTATATCTACCTGTGTCTAGTAATTGTTCAGCAGTGGAGTCATCTGAGGACAGGTAAGGTTTTTTTTAACGTATGTATGTCAACAGCTTTTCTGTAGAGAGGGGTACATGGAAGTGCATTTCTTGGCAAAATTTCATATATGTTAGAGGGTTAGTGAAATAGGACTAAATGTCAGATCTTAAACTTTGAAGGCCACTTTATTTTTATAGTTTATGAATGATCTTTCTTTCCCATCTAATAGTATATAGGGCAGATATATTCATACAAAATCATGTTTTGTCAATAGTGCTTTCCCCTCTGTCCAGCTTAGTTGTGCTTGCTGTTGTCGTGGACTATTAGGTTTAGGTGTTGGGGTTTTTTTTGGTGGTGTGAGGGTTTTTTTTATTGTTTGTTTTCAAAAGCAAAGACCATGATACTCTTAAGTAAAATCTCACATACAGCCTTTTTTTCCTTGGTGTCTTTGGTTTATTAATTTACTAATTCAATGATTTAAGTGTTTGCCCACAACACTGTGCACTATTTATTTTTTCTTTTGTGCATGCATGCGTTCATTTGATTTTTCTTTTCCATCTGCTATTTTATTCTCACTCTATTGTTAAATATTAATGTGAAGACTAATGGGGGAAGGCTTAAGTTTCCACATTCTTGTTTCCAAAGATTTACTTAATTATGTGCTTTGCTAGAACAATGTTAAGATGCACTTTCAACTCTGAGAGTGTCTGGACAGATGGATTGCACCTTGATTTCAAAACAGCTTAGTTAAATTGCAGTACTTTGTTATGCTGTATGTTGATCTATCAGGTTCTGGCTCTATGGGTTGTCTTTTGTCAGCTCCCAGAAAGAAGATGGGGTAATACTGCAGAGGAACATGACACTGCTTGCTCTACACCAAGCTTCTTTCTAGAGTGATCTCATTAGTTTACTGAGTTGAGCACTTTTTCACTTTGTGCCTTATAACCTAACGTATTCGAGGATGTATCCTTAAGTAAGGCTTCCCCATTCCCTGCCATATCCTGTGGGATCTCTTGTAGAAGCAGGTTAGTCCATGCTCAGAGGGGGAGGTTGTTGCTTTATGTTTTGTTGTTGCTTTATGTTTTAAATACTTAGCTTGTAGATAAGCTAGGCTAGAGATTGCTGCTGCTGAATACTGAGGAGTTTGGATTTATTTCATAGTGTTTTCAAGGTCATTAACTGTTCCTGAAATTCTTCACAAACCTTAATTTCTGCTGAGAAATGAGATTACACATGAAATTAGGGTTTATCCTGTGGCACACTGTGACAAGGATAAGGACTTGGGATAAGCATTTCTATGATTTTACTTCTCATCAGGTAGTACTCTTTTTATGAAGTCCTGTGTTTAATATCTACTTCATCTGTTGTTTCTCTTTGTTATGAACCAGATTTCAGGCAGCTACTTGAGTACCCAGGAAAGCTAGTTTGGTAGTTAGAAGTTTGAAACTTGAGTAAAAACTAAACTGTAGTCTCATATGACTGCACAATAGATGACAGTTTTCTGATATTAACCTATATTTGTCTTCATATTTCTCAAGGGAAATATATACAAATGGATTAGAAATGTTACCTGTTTTTAAGTAAGCTGGTTTGGATAAAAAGAAACACAGAGCCATGATTTACCAGTGTATTTTTTGCAGTTTAATGGGAGTAATTAATTACCATCTGGCTACATTAAACCCTTTCTTGCAATCTTTCTAACTGCTTATCCTGTCTTCGGTAGATGTGATTGTATGACATGCCACTCAGTATCATGTTTAAAGGAATGTGCAATTTATTATTTGTTCTTTAACACTCTGTGAATCTTCATTCTCAACAGTAATGTTCACACCCTGTCTTTGAGATCTTTTCTTGATAGTGCTAGGCTTTGCATAGAAACAAAAATCCTTTTAGGCCATCGTTTTCTCCCTCATGGTCATAATTTGACTTAAGAATCTCTGTATATAGTCTCAGATGGAGACATTTGACTCTTCAGACAGCATAAAAGCCCGTATTATTCAAGGAGGAAATGTTTGTCTGGATTTCAGCCTCTAGGCTGCAGTTTGGATTATGTGAGAATTTTTGATGTCTTTGAGTTTGTAATGTTCAAACCAGCTGCAGATAGCTGGCTACTTTTCATTGTAATATTCTGTCTTGTATTGTGCTCATTACTAGGCAGGTTGCTCAGCCTCAGTGGAACATAGCTACAAAGTTCTGATGATTAATGCATTCTTAGTTGGATGCATAGGTTGTAGAATTTCTATACTCAGCAAATAGGATCTTAGTTTGTGTCTTTTGCAAATTTATCTGTAAAATTTCCAAATGCAAAGGGACTTAAGTATTCTGTAGTGTCCTTACAACCAGCAGAAATTCAGGCAGTGATTTGTTAGCAATGTAATAGTCATAGATGAGGGAGGTGAATAACTGTGAGCAATTTTTTGGGTTTTTTTTTTTTTTTGTTTTTTTTTTCCCTGAAAACTTCTGTTGTTTTTATGAAAATGTGCAAGGTGGAAAGTAAACTGAGTTGAAAAACAGTTGGAGGAAGACTTAAGTACTTTACTGGTGGTTAAAAATTGGGGGAAAAGGTAAGTGGCTAAGATTTGTGCTGTTACATGAGGCATGTGTTGATTCTTATTGCAGTGAGGAGGACATGTATCGTGATGCAGAAGAAATAGAGAGAGAGAAAACACTACTTTGCAGGACAAGCTTTTCAGGTATGTTCAGACTTCTACTGATGTTTCAAATAGAGCATTACAATTCTGTACGCTAATTAATAGCACTAATTTGTGATGACTTGACACACTTATTCCCTAGGTTTTTTGTGCACAGATGTCTCTCTGTGCACTAGAAGTTACTTATCATGACTGAATACATCATGCAGTTTAATTCATGAAAAGATAGATTTTATGTAAAGCTATTTGCTCTTAGTATATTTTCCCCATGTTTCAATAATTACTTTACAAGAGAATGTGAATCTTTTGGAAAGCAGTCATATAACCTGTGTTATGAGTGTTGTGTTTGAAAATTACTGATTTATAGTCGTTGTAACAGCATCTATTGCTGGGATCCCTCGATAACCTTAGTGCTATGTGTTTTGGAATGAAGGCTGATGGGATTCCAAGAGAAAACTGTTACTTCCTCTTTCAACTGTTGTTTCTGGCTTCTTCAGAAAGATCTATTACCTTTTTCCCTTATAATCTGGCTGCTGAAAGAACAGCACATTTTGACAAATATTTTTCTGATTGCTAAGAAAATAAAGAGTACTTAACTAATTTCTACTCTTTGCCAATTAATATTTTGCTAAGAGAGGGTGTCCTGGGTTCAGCTACAGCAGTCATTTTTTCTCCTTCTTAGTAGCTGGTGCAGTGCTGTGTTTTTGACTTTCAGTCTGGGAACAATGCTGATAACACCAATGTTTTTAGTTGTTGCTAAGTAATGTTTACTCTGACCAAGGACTTTCTCAGTCTCATGCTTTGCCAGAGAGGAGGGGAAGCCAGGAGGAAGCAGAGGCAGGACACCTGACCCAAACTGACCAAAGGGGTATTCCATACCACAGCACGTCATGCTGTCATGTATCAGAGGAAGAGGAAGCCCAGTATATAAACTGGGGGGAGTTACCCAGAAGGCCCAGATCGCTGCTCGGGTCGGGCTGGGTATCGGTCGGTGGGTGGTGAGCGGTTGTGTCCTCTCCCCTTGTTATTCCTCTTATCATTATTATTGGTAGCAGTAGTGGTTTATATTATACCTTAGTTACTGGAGTGCTGTTATCTCAACCCGTGGGAGTTACATTCCTTCGATTCGCCTCCCCATCTCTCCGGGAGCGGGGGGAGGAAGGAAAAGGGGGGGAGCGAGCGAGCGGCTGTGTGGTTCCAAGTTGCCGGCTGGGTTTAAACCACGACAGAGGGGCAGCATGTTCTCTTGTTTTGTTGGACAACATGATTATTTTTGTGCACTTGTGTCGTGGTTCAAGCCCAGCTGGCAACTTGGAACCGTGCAGCCGCTCGCTCACTTCCCCCCTCTTCCTTCCTCCCCCCGCTCTCGGAGGGATGGGGAGGAGAATCGGAGGAACATAACTCCTATGGGTTGAGATAACAGCACTCCAGTAACTAAGGTATAATACAAACCACTACTGCTACCAATAATAATGATAAGAGGAATAACAAGGGGAGAGGACACAACCGCTCACCACCCGCCGACCGATACCCAGCCCGACCCGAGCAGCGATCTGGGCCTTCTGGGTAACTCTTCCCCAGTTTCTATACTGGGCATGACATGCTATGGTATGGAATAACCCTTTGGCCAGTTTGGGTCAGGTGTCCTGTCTCTGCTTCCTCCTGGCTTCCCCTCCTCCCTGGCAGAGCATGAGGCTGAGAAAGTCCTTGGTCAGAGTAAACATTACTGAGCAACAACTAAAAACATTGGTGTTATCAGCGTTGTTCCCAGGCTGAAAGTCAAAACCACAGTACTGCACCAGCTACTAAGAAGGAGAAAAAAATGGCTGGGGTAGCGGAACCCCAGAGAAAAAAAAAAATGGCTGGTATAGCTGAACCCAGGACAACTTGTCATTTTCAAAGCAAGCTGGCTTTCTTCCCCCTGGCTACTAATAATTACTTAGTAGCTATAGATTGTGCTGCTAGTCTCCTTTGGCACCAATGTTATTTTAGAATGATAGGGTGCATTTAGAAATTCAGTTGTTCTGTTTCACAGTTCTCTGCCTAATGTTACTTAATCTATTTTGATAGAATATAAACTAAGTGTTGCACCTGAAATGGACATCATGGAGTATTGCAGAAAAGAATGGAGAGGAAATACACCAGTAGCAAAAAGGATGAGAAAGGTATCAGTTCTCTTTTTGTTGAATTTTGTTGGGCCTTTTGCTTTCATTTGTATATTCAGTAGGTGATTTCCTATAGGAACAACCTTTAAAACAGGCAATGCAATAGCAAAGTTTTCCAGTGTCTGGTCTTGTAAATGGCTGACAACTGGAAGATAGTTCTGTCATATTCATTCAAAATGTGTTTTTTAGTAAGACTACTTGTTGATAGTGGAGGGTTTTGACTAATACTGTTCTTCAAAAATTTGGTTTATTACCATAAAATGGTAATTTTGTGGGCTGTTGAAATGGCAGAGCAGATCACCAAATTTGTTGGCAAAAGGCAAATAACTGAAGTTAGTGAACTGCATGCTTTTTAAGATAGGGAACTTTAATGAATAGGCTCAGTTTTTCTTAAGTTTTTCCTATATTCTTACTTTTTTGTAGGTTTTGTGCTAGTTTTCTTAAATTAGTCTTGAGCTAGAGTGGTAAAGAATAAAGCATAGGGTTGGTTGGCTTTTTTGGTTCGCTTTTTTTAACATAATTTTAAAATTTAGTGGTATGCAAGCAAACCTAAAAGTGCTTTCCATAAACTGAAATATCCGTGTGTCACCTTCAAGAGATTAGTGAGAGAAATACAAATGCATAGCTGAAGAGACATGCTGAGATTCAGAAGTTACGTTTCAACACTAATGCTTCTGCTGAAAGTGTATGTAATGGGAACAGCAGGGAGGGAACGAATTTGCTGAGGCATGCGTCAAGATATTTCAGTGTAAACAAAAATTTTCCCTGGGGCAGAAACAAATTACATGTGACATGTATTGGTTGAGTAGAATCATAGAATCCACCAGGTTGGAGAAAACCTTTAATGTCATCAAGTCCAACCATTACCCCAGCACTGCCAAGTTCACCACTAAACCATATCACCGAGGGCCTCATCTACATGGTTTTTGAACACTTCCAGATATGGTGATTCTACTACTTCCCTGGGCAGCCTGTTCCAATGCCTGATCACCCTGTCAGTGAAGAAATTTTTCCTAATATGCAATCTAAACCTCCCCTGGTGCAGGCTGTTGCTTGTTAGCTGGGAGAAGAGGCTGACTTCCAGCTCTCTATAACCTCATTTCAGGTAGTTGTAGAGAGCAACAAGGTCCCTTGGAGCCTTCTCTTCTCCAGACTAAACATCCCCAGTTCTCTCAGCTGTGCCCCATCAGACTTGTGCTCAAGACCCTTCACCAGCTTTGTTGCCCTTTTCTGGACCTGCTCCAGCATCTCAATGTCTCTTGCAGTGAGGAGCCCAGAACTGAACACAGCATTCAAGGTGCAGCTTCACCAGTGCCCAGTACAGGAGGATGATCACTTCACTTTTGAATTTTCAAAATGGGTAGTGGGTCAAACTATTTCTTTTTTTTTTTTTTTTTTTTTCTAATAGCATTAGCATTTGGATACTAACATTCCCGTATCTTTTATGATACCAGTACAAGACTTTAAATGTATAATTAATGCTTTTATGTTATTTGGGGTTTGTGTTTTTTTTTTTTTCCTAGGGATATGAAGCAGTTGCTCAGAAGTTTGCATCTATTAGGAGAGTACGAGGTGATAACTACTGTGCTTTCAGAGCAACTCTTTTCCAGGCACTAAGCCAAGCTACCCAGTTACCAAGCTGGCTGCAGAGTGAGGATTTTACTATGGTATGTGTCAAGCTCTGATCTCTGACAGTAAAGGAATGTTGGTTCTAACCTATTTGATAATTTTATGATCACATTTCTCTGTTATGCTGTACATGCTCACTTCGTAATATTCCTGAAATTGCAAAGTGGTAATGTTAAATTTTGTTGTTTGTTTACACTGATTCTTCCAACTTGGAATTGAGTCCAGGTCCAGTTTATAGTGTATAAATTTAACTATAGTGCTAACTGTAATATAACTTGTCTTCATCTTGCCCTCTTGTTCTTCTTACTGCATGTAATATGGCAGTAAGATATTTTCCACAAGACAGCTGGCAATAACAAAAACATAGACAGCTTATTCCAAGCACATTTGAAAAAACAACAGGTTTTCAAATTTATTGTATGTGTTCTTGGGTGCCATATATGGTTTCTCTAGAAAGTAGATATTAACAAATTGGATGTTGTAGGCTTTCCAGAATCTGTTTATTACCTCTGTCTTAACTGTTACTTAAAATAAGTGGAAGAACAACTCCAACCTGATAGGAAGAACACATCTTATGGAGCATTGATGGATAAGCAAAGTGAGGTGTCTTCCTAAAAGTAGAAGAATATTCCAGAAATTGTCTTGTGGCAACAAAGTCTATTTGCTGATATTGGTGAACGTGGAAGAAATATTTAAGAAGCTGCCTATGTGAAAGTGGCCCCCTTCCGGGGAGTATGGTTCCAGATGTCCAATCTGCTGCTGGAAGTGTAAATGATGTCTGGTGCAGACTCTGTGTGTAGGCTAGCAGTCCAGGGTTAATAAATGAGGGTAAAAAAACTAGGCATGCAACTGCCAGGATGTCCTTCAGGAGAAGTGTAAAAACTTTTAACTGAGCAGGTGTAGCATGAGAACAGTAAAAGAGGCAGTCCAAAAGCTAAAGTATGATCTGGTGAATCAACTAGTGCCCAGGTTGTTTTCTTACTTATAATAAAACCTGTCCCATAGTGGTTTTGTTTTGTGGTTGTTTTTTTTTTTTTT
>NW_009925201.1:17064-17715 GCF_000696875.1 Nestor notabilis | reverse complement strand
CTTCCACACGTCCTGCCCTGGGTTTATTTTGTGTTCTTGCCTTCTCTGTTGTCTCTAGTCATCCGGTGCTCCGCCCGACAATGATCCTCTCGGTCCCCTTCCTCCTGGCTGGGGTAAGTACTGAGCCACCTCACCTGCCTGCTGCCATGCTTGCCACACAACCTGGAGGGGGACTCTCCTCTGTCACCAGAGCAGGACCCTGGGAGCACAGGGTGGTGCTGTCAGCAGCTCCTGCACTCCCATCCCTGGCATTAATGGGAATGGTGACTGTGGAGCCAGCGTTCCCTGTTCTCTGCTGCATGTGGGGCTGAGTCTGCCTGTGATTAGCATGAACTCTGATTTGAAATCCAGCTTTTTTTCCTTTTTAATTCTCCCCCTTTTCCTGGAGGAGATCCCAGCCTCTTTCAGCTGCTGAATGCAGAAGTGCTTGTGGTTGTTCTTTGGATGAGGGGAGAGGTTGGGGATCCAACTCCTTGCTCATCCCCAGACCCCTCCTCTGCTGAGCAGGGGTCCATCCCACTGCTGTGTGTGCCTTCTGGGATGCTCTGCCTCAATCCACAGTGGGGCTGGGAGCTGGCAGGAATGGGGCTGCTGTCCTGCCCCCATGGTCCAAGCATTGTGTGATGGGACGGTTTGAAAAGTTCTTCTGCC
>NW_009925201.1:16645-17040 GCF_000696875.1 Nestor notabilis | reverse complement strand
CCCTGTAGAGGGCAGGCTGGGGTGCTCATGGGTGCAGATGAGCTGTGCCATGCAGGCAGGGATGAGAGGAGAGAGGTTAAAACTGCAGGGAGCTTGGAGCAGGACAGAGAGGGCTCAAGGCTGCTAAGGGGGTCTCCAAGGGCAGGGTCTGTAGAGGGACTGTGCTGGAGCCTTTGCTACCATGCTGGGTGGTCCACCTCCTGCATTGGCAATGAGAGGGACCCCATCCAGGGGAGGCACAGCTCTGCCTGGGGCTGAGCACCTTGGGGTGGGGATCCCCAGCTTGGAGATGAAGTCCTGGGAAGGATGTAGAATCAGTGGTCGTACATGGGGTCTGCCGGAGCCATGGTGTGTGAGCTGCTGCCCCAGTCCGGGGGTGCAATGGATTGCGGGGG
>NW_009925201.1:0-16151 GCF_000696875.1 Nestor notabilis | reverse complement strand
AGTCCGGGGGTGCAATGGATTGAGGTGGCTGGGAGGTGGCAGCGTGCGTGCAGGGTGTCCCGGGCGGCATGGAGCAGGGCCCTGCGTGTGGCGAGTGACGCAGGCACGTGGCGGAGGAGGGGTGTGTTGTGTGGGGGTCGTTTTTTTTATGCGGCGGGCGGGCGGAGGGGTGAGCGACAGAGCGGGGTTGTTGGCCACGCAGGTGGGATGAGAGGGGCTGGTGGGGCGGGTGCAGGATCGTCAGTGGGTCAGGGCATGTGGTGCCCAGCCATGGGTGGGAGGCTTTTGCTGTTCAGAGTTTGCAGCACGGCCACGCAGGGAGTTCGGATGCGTTTGAGGAAGCGTCTGCAGATCCACAGGGAGGGATGTGGGCTTGTAGAGCATTGTGTGTCTGAAGGAGGGTGCGTGTGCCCCCTGCCCAGCGAGGCGCATGGCCATGCATGGCTCTTGTGCCAGCCCAGCAGTGCATTGGCAAGGCTGGCTTTTGCCATGGCACCTCCTGCCCACTGGCCTTCCCTGGAGCCTACGTGTGGCAGCTTGTGCGTGTAGAAGAAATATAGATGTTTTATTCTGCCTTTTCCAGGTAAGCCAGGGCAGAGCTGGCAGGGAGGTGGGATGGAGGACTTGTCTGAGCTGGGAAGGGGAGGGCTGTTCCTGTGACTGTGGGTCAGCACTGGCCAGGGTGCTTCAGCTAATGCTTCCTCTCCTTTTTCTCTTAGAGAAGAGACAGGACAATGGGCGAGTGTATTACGTGAACCACAACACACGGACCACCCAGTGGGAAGACCCTCGCACACAGGGGTAGGCAGCCTGCGCGGAGAGCAGGAAGGATGTTTGTGGTTTTGGAAGTTCCATGCAATGGGCTATTTGGGACCTGAGAGCTGTTCATGCTGGGGGTCTGAGCGGGCTGCAGTGCTGGGGAACCAGAAGCATCAAGAACTGCAGGCGGCATGCAGGGAGGGCTGGAGCTCCTGAGGGTGGGATGCTGCAACCGTTGGCATTGTGGGGCAGCTCTGCAGCTTGTGGGAGCTGAGAGTAGAGATGAGGAAGTCACAGGGAAGACTGCAGGGTCTTCCGGGCAGAAAGAAGCGCTTTCTTCTTGTCCTGTCGCCTTCTCACAGGGCTCTCCTGGAGCTCTTGAGAGCTCTGGGTTGTGGTTCTCCAGACACCTGCCCGAGCTGAGGACCTTTTTTGAGGCCACCTGCCCCACAGACAGAGGGTGAAGCTGTAGCTGTGGCCAAAAGTGCAGCCCAGGCTGGGCTCCTGGCTTGGGGCGCAGGCAGGTGCTTGCTAATCCCATACCATGAATCCCTCCTTTGCCTGCCACGGAGCTGACCTGCAAGTTGAAGGTGGTCCCCACAGCTTGTAATGTGAAAGGGGCTGTAGTTCAGGGTGAGGTGCCTGCCTGGTGACCTTTCCTTGTCATCAGGATGATCCAGGAGCCGCCGCTGCCGCCTGGCTGGGAGATGAAGTACACAAATGAGGGTGTGCGCTACTTCGTGGACCACAACACTCGCACCACAACCTTCAAGGACCCGCGCCCGGGATTTGAGTCTGGGTAAGTGCTTCTGGGCTGAGCGCTTTGCCCCACAGCCAGGCTGCACACTGGGACCTGGGGCTGCCTGCTCGCAGCTTGTGCCTTCCTGTGGTCCTGACAGGGAGTGGGGGAAGTGGGTCAACTTTGTTCCAGGGACACTGAGCAGTGGGTTTAGGGGCTCACGTTTGGCTCTGATAGAAGAGAGCTGCACCCCAGAGATCATCCTCCTGCTTGGCAGGCAGTGAGGTGGCTGGGGGCAGGCAGCTCACACCAGTGCAGGTAGGGATGCTGAGACAAGGCCTTTTGCAGGAGCAAGCAGGGTGGGTCCCCAGGAGCGTATGACCGGAGCTTTCGCTGGAAGTACCACCAGTTCCGCTTCCTCTGCCATGTGAGTAGAGTGGCCAGAGGGCCCCGGCAGCTCAGGGCTGCTCTGCTGCCTGGGCGCATGGGTGCCCTGAGCCTGTGGGTGAGGGGAGCCGCCGTGCCAGCCTGCACACAGCCTCGTGTCTCTGCCTCGCTTGCAGTCGAACGCGTTGCCCAGCCATGTGAAGATCAGTGTTTCCCGGCAGACTCTCTTTGAGGACTCCTTCCAGCAGGTGAGGAGGTGCAGGGGCCGCAGCACCTGCTGTAAAGGTGTGGAGCTGGTCCTTGCACCAGCCACTGGTGGCAATTCCCTTTGCTCCTCCCCAGATCATGAACATGAAGCCGTACGACCTGCGGCGCCGCCTGTACATCATCATGCGGGGAGAGGAAGGCCTGGACTATGGCGGCATCGCCAGGTGAGCTGAGCACCGGGTGCTGGACCATGTACCTGCTGCTGGTACCTCTGGGCTGTGATGTGGAGCCCTAAAGGGCAGTGCGGGCACTGGAGTCTGTTGGCAGCTGCCCCAGGTCCCCAGCCTTTCTGCGGCACCTGCTTGGGCAGAGGAGCCCAGGGAGTTCCAGTGGGAAACAGTGTGAGTTTTAGGAATGGTGGGACACTCTGAAGGCGTTGCACCAGCCTGTCCCCAGCACCGAGAGGGCTGGGAAACCCAACATGAACGCTCCTACACCACACGTGAACGCTCCGGCTGCCCGTGGGACATGGGGTGATGGGTGAAGGGGTCTCTTCTCCCCCAGCCATTAGGCCCTAGTGTTTCCTGGGACATTCGGTGTGTGCCAGGCGTGGTGCCTGCTCCAAAGGGTGGTGTTAGCACAGAGCACGTGCTGTGTCTCAGCTGGAGGGGGGTCCTGTGTCCCCATCTGGCCCCACTGGCTCCGTGGGGGTGTCTGCCTTAGTGCTGGGCTGTTGCTCCCCCACCTGCTGCCGTTCCGGCACTTGGCTGCCACGCTCTCCCCTGCTCCTCCTTTGTGGAGCTGCTGCCCCCGGCTCTGGTGCAGGGGTTCCTGCTCTCCGCCTCTCTCTGTGTCCTGCCAGTGGTTTTACCCTATGGTAGGTTACGTCATGCTGTTCTACCACAGGGTAGAACCACGGACAGGATGCTGGGGCTGCCTCTGCGTCTGAGGACTCCCATCTCCTTGCACAGCCGGGGGAGCAGAGCCAGGATGGTTCCCATCCAGCGCTGCTTTGAGCTTGGGATGGAGCTCCTGGGGGGAGCCTGTGTGGAGAGACTTGGGGCGGGGGTGCACAGCAGCGTGTGCGTGTATGTGTACAACAGCCTGGGTGGGACTGAGCTGTGTGGTGTCTGCCAGGACCCCCAGTTCTCCAAGTGGGGCCTCTGGCAAACGGGGATGTTTGTTGCTGGTATCTCCAGAAGCACTTCACAAACCAAACACAGCACCCCTGGGGTGGAGGAGGCCTTCAGCAAGTCACACTAGCGTCCAGCACTTGCAGTGGCACCCTGTGGAGATGGGGACCTGGTTTGTGCAGGGTGTGACGTGGAGCCACATGCTGTCCCCTCCAACGGGGCACAGCCCCTGGCTCCTTGAGCTGCTCGTCACTGTGTTCCCCCTTCCTCTTGCCCCAGGGAGTGGTTCTTCCTCCTGTCCCATGAGGTGCTCAACCCCATGTACTGCCTCTTTGAGTACGCCGGCAAGAACAACTACTGCCTGCAGATCAACCCTGCCTCATCCATCAACCCCGACCACCTCACCTACTTCCGCTTCATCGGCCGCTTCATCGCCATGGTAAGAGCTCAGGGTGATGGACCAGAGGGGCTGGGGAGGCAGTGGGGTACAAGATGCTTCATTCACATGTCCCCATGGAGCAGGGGCCTCGCAGAGGATGGGGTGGTCAGCGGGGCAGCTCTGCTGGCCATGGCTGTGCTTGGCTTGGCATTGTCGACCTCCTTAAGCCCCTTCTTGCTCAGGTGTGGGTCTGTGGGAGATGGGTCGTTATGGGGGTGCAGTGGGGAGGCTGCGGGTGATGTAATCTAAATCCAACGAATGGCTGCGGGGCCAGAGGGGACCTGGTTTCCCAGGGGCGGTGTGGGGATGGCTCCAGGGCTCTGGCTGCCACCCCAGGTGCTGTCGGGTCTGCAGCTCTAGGGACTATTTTTAGCCCCAGCACTGTGAGATTTTCCAGCTGCCCAAGCCCCAGAGCGGCTTTTCCTGTTCGTCTCGCATTCCCCAAGGTGAAGGTGCTGCAGGTTGCCCAGCCCTGGGCTGGCAGTGGGGCTGGCAGGGGCTTCCAGGGCGTGGGGAGGGGTCCCTGGCCCACAGCCCTGTGAGGTGTGCACTGGAGGTGGCTGTGAGCTGCTTCGGACCCCGTTCTGCCCTGCCCCGCGCCTTGCAGGATACCAATAAAACCCCAGACTATTACTCACTGCTGGGCTGTTCTAGACAAGCGTCTGCATTATTTTTGGCTGCCTTTGCCTTGGGGCTCCTGGAAGCCAGGGATTCAGGGAAGCCACAGCACAGCTCTGTTTAAACAAGTGCTCTTAATAGAGCTGTGAGGGGAGAAGGAGACGCGGTGGAATTCATGGTGGGGAGGGGAGAGGGGTTGTGAGCACCGGGCCGTGCTGGAGCACCGAGGGGAGCCTGCTCCTCCCCATGGTGTTTGCCAGCCGTGAGTAAGTGCTGCAGCTCTGGGATCCCGGGAGCGATTTCCTTTTGCTCCAGATGATGCCCCCATGGTAGAGCATCATCTCGCCCCATGGGTCTGTCCTGGCATTCCCCATGACCTGGTGTCGCTTTCCCACCACAGGCGCTGTATCATGGGAAGTTCATTGATACTGGCTTCACGCTGCCCTTCTACAAGCGGATGCTGAACAAGCGCCCCACACTGAAGGACCTGGAATCCATCGACCCTGAGTTTTACAACTCCATTGTCTGGACGAAGTGAGTGCCTCGTGCTCCCCCCTGGCCCTGGTGTGTTCCGCTGTGGGGAGGCAGCGCTCCTCCGCGTGCTCTCTCACTGCTGCCCGGTGCCTTCATCAGAAATCACATCCTCTCTCCTACAGGGAGAACAGCCTGGAAGAATGTGGCCTGGAGCTGTACTTCATCCAGGACATGGAGATCCTGGGCAAGGTGACCACCCATGAGCTGAAGGAGGGTGGTGAGAGCATCCGAGTGACGGAGGAGAACAAGGAGGAGTACATTATGTGAGTGGCCATGCCGAGGCCCTTGACAGGCCCTACCCTCGCTGGCGGCAGGGCAGTTCTGGGGTGGGAACATGGGGTTTGGGACGTGGCCGCCTCCCTGGGCTACGTGGCTTGTGACAAGTATGGGCTGGCACAGTCGGCCAAGCTCCGCTGCGGTCTGGCTTGCTGCTGGCTGGGCAGTTGCCAGTACTTTCAGGAAAGTGGAAAGGGGAGAGAGGGTGAGACTTCTCTCCCTGTCCCGTGGCTGCTCACCCTGCCTGGCTGCTGCTGGGCTGGCTGGGGACTGCCAGGGCCACCTCCTCCTGCTGATGGTTGGCTCCAGCCAAGGGATGTGGTTTGCACCCCTCAATCTCCCGAAGGCTGCTGCTCTGTGCTCAGGGCTGTCTGCTGCTCGTCAGAGGCAGAGAGAGAAACCCACTAGAAACCCTGGTGATCTGCAGGAGCCCGTCTCCCCCTCCCCATCTACCCCTGCATATCCAGGGCTCTCCCTGCTGGCGGGAGGGATGGTGATGGTTCCTGTGCCAGGCCAGCGGTGCTGGCTGCCTGCCGACCCCTGTCTGCCTCCCCAGGCTGCTGACGGACTGGAGGTTCACGCGGGGTGTGGAGGAGCAGACCAAGGCTTTCCTGGATGGCTTCAACGAGGTGGTGCCGCTGGAGTGGCTGCGGTACTTTGACGAGAAGGAGCTGGAGGTGAGCTGGTGCCTGTGCTGGGATGGGGTTCCGGTGCTTCCCAGTTGCAGGCTGCCTGGGAATGGCATGTGGTGATGGGCTCCATAAATAGCCGCTGCAACTCTGCTGTGCTGGTGGGCAGGTGGTTGGGCCTGTGGGGTGACTTGTTGGGTCCATTAGCAAGAAAATGTCTTGTTAGAGGCAAGGAGTTCCTCCAGACAGCTCTGTTGCCCAGTATAGAAGCCTGTGCCTTAGGAAGCCTGGCAGTGGAGGAGTCAGTACTCTGAGGGATGGGTGCAAGGCCCTGATTCTGTCCCCTGCTGACTGTCCCCTGTCCCCAGCTGATGCTGTGCGGCATGCAGGAGATCGACATGAATGACTGGCAGAAGAATACCATCTACCGGCACTACACGAAGAACAGCAAACAGATCCAGTGGTTCTGGCAGGTGAGTCCCAGTGCCAGCAGCATCTCTGACCCACTCCAGAGCCCTGGGATCGTCCTTTGCCATGGCCTGGGCAGGCAGAGCTGGGTTGGGGCGAGCAGCCTCACAGGCTGTCAGGAAGAACGAAATACAGCCACGAGCACGTGTTCAGTAAGAAGCATTTGGCTGTGGCTGGCAGAGGCCCCAGCACTGCTGCTGAGTACAGCAGGCAGCACTTAGTGGTCAGCGTGCTTCTAGCAATAGCTGCTGCTCTTGGGCAGGGAGACAGAAGGGGGTGACATGTAATAGAGCTGTGTTGGTTTGGGTGGTGCTGGTCTGTGCTGGTTAGGAAAGGAGTTAGAAGTGGCTCTGAAGGAGGGCAAAACTGGGCAGAGCTGCTCCTTGCAGGCACTTTGCAATGCACTCCTCCCCGAGGATGCAGGATGGAGGTGAGGGCTGGACCACCGTGGGCTGTATCCTAGGGCATGGGGTCTTCATGGCAGGCACTGTGGTGCAGGACGGTGCCCCAGGCCCAGCTGAGCTGCAGGCGTTGGGGTGACAGGGATCCCATTCTTCTGCCATGTCCTTGTCACAGGTGGTTAAAGAGATGGACAACGAGAAAAGGATCCGGCTGTTGCAGTTTGTGACGGGGACGTGCCGCCTGCCTGTCGGGGGGTTTGCAGAGCTCATCGGTGCGTGTGCCCGAGGGTCCTGGGGAGCTAGGCAGGGGCTGTGGCCGGGTGCAGGGGCTGGTGGTGGGACCTGGGTGTCCATGCGTCCATCACAGAGTGCGAGGCAGCCACAAACAGTGACGCGGCTGCGACGTGAGCATGGTGATTTCATCTGGTGGCGTGCTGTACCCGACATATTCCTTAGCTGTGAACCGTGCTGCCATAGTTAACTTTGTCAGTCCAGTTTGTAATCCCATTTTGAATGAGATTTGGTTTTTGATTTAATTTTGATTTCTGTGTGATGAAAACTCCTTTCCAGAAAACCACAGTGTGGCATTATTCAGCTTTAATTTGCTGCTTTTTGGGGCCTGTACCAGCCTTTCCCTTAGTTTCCTGGAATCAGTGTTGAGCTAACTTAACCCACTTGTTTATTCTTGCTGGCAAATAAGGTTTTTCCAGCCCCTGGAACCTCTCCAGCATTCACAGTCAGTTCAAAAGTGACCTCAGTGACTAAGGCTTCCTGAGCAAGGTTCTTTAAAACTCAGGGAGAAATATGTTTTAGCACTTGCTATTTAACCATCCTGCTTGAAAGCTGTGCTGTTCCCTCTCCGTGCTGTCAATAGGCATTTCAGCTTTCTCCTTTCTTGTTTCTCATACATCCTCTCTGCAGAGGGGTCAGAACAGGCAGTAAGTCCTGCTATGGATTTATCCCTAATGTCTTTCTAGGATGATAAGGGGGTGCGATGGTGCTCAGTTGGCTAATAGTGTGTTGGAGGGTTTTCTTTTTCAGCTGCTGGTCATGTAATAATATTTGCTGTGCTCATAATTAACAGGCAGCAACGGGCCCCAGAAATTCTGCATCGATAAAGTTGGCAAAGAGACATGGCTGCCTCGGAGCCATACATGGTAAGTCTTTTCTCCTTGGCCCTGTTAGGAGCATGTGGGGACAATCGCGAGCAGCCTCTGAGGGGCCGCTTGGGGCCCCTGGCACCCTCTGTCCCATGGGATGTAGCTGCCATTCCTGGCTGTGCATCTTACCCCAGCTGCTGTGTGTGGCTGAGGCGGGAAAGGACCCTGCTGTGGGGAGGAGGGTGGGGATTGCAGTGCTGCTCACAGCCTCTGCTGTCTCTCCAGCTTTAACCGCCTGGATCTCCCTCCCTACAAAAGCTACGAACAACTGAAGGAGAAGCTGCTTTATGCGATTGAGGAGACGGAAGGATTTGGACAGGAATGATGGAGCTTTTGGTACTTTCCCAGGTTGGGGGGGGCCCTGGAGCGCTGCTGGGCTTGAAGTGCTGCCCGCAGAGCTCGGCGCTGAGCCCTCTCTGCAGGATGGTGCACAGGATGTGCAGATGCTGTTGCTCTTGTTCCTGGGTGCGATCTGTATTATCGCAGCCCTGGGGGAAACGGGTCCATGTTTTCCTCCCTAAAGAAATCTGAGGTGCGATGAGGTGTTTACACCTCTCGCCCCTCTCTGGTTCTGCTCAGCTCACGAGGGGTGCGAATTTGCGCAGAGGGGATGGGGGGAAGCACTTAGCAGGCAGCACGAGGTGCACCGAGGTTCTCTGGTCCCCACTTGCAGACGCAGTTAAATGTGATCTGATTTTGGCACAGGCTATTTTTGTCCCAGTGTTTTCTGCCTTTTCATGGCACTTTAATAGGTGCAGGTGAGGAGGGGAGATGGTTCTTGAACTGACTCTTGGGTCACTTTTGGGTCCTATCCTTCACCCAGCAAAAGTAATGGAGAACCACAGTTGATGTTGCACTGTGCAAGGTCCAGGATGGCCCCTTCCCGTGCCAGACCCAAACCACGCAGAGCCAGGGCCCAGCAATATGTTTGTTATGTGTTTGATTTGCAAGCATGTGGCCCCTTTGCAGTTGTATGTGTCCTGTGTTAAGTGGTTTGTTGCTTGGAGCTGATGCTCCACAGCAGCCTTGGGGGCTCTGGTCATGTTGGGGTACATCTGTCCTTTGCTTGGTTATGGGTTCAGCCCAGACTCCCTGTGTTTCCTGTCACGGGCTGGCTGGTGGCAGGAGCTCCTGAAGCTGTGGGTGAGGGCAGGATCAGGCCTCTGTCACTTATCTGGGTGCCACTTCTGCTTCCCCCTCTCCCTTCTGTGCAAGAGGGGATATGGACCCACGTGAGCGCTGGTGTACATAGCTGTACATAAAGGAAGTCTATGGATACCAGACACCGCAATAGCTTTTGACTCGTAACCGAATAGTTTTGTACTGCACCATCCTGCCTCAGCCATACCGATTTCTTGTGCAATAAATCATAAAGCAGCTGCCGATGTACGTGTTCCTATCAGTGCATTGCATGGGGGGACAGCCTGGTACAACCACCAGGATGTCTAGGCTGGGATGGGCACCCAGAGCTCCTTACTGGTGTCCACACGGCGCCGGAGGATCAGGCTTCATCCCACCTCTAATTCACTCGGCTAAAAGTGGTGGCAGGGTCCTTTGCCAGAGCTGGAGCTGCCTCCCTGAGCCACCACGTGAACCGAGAGCAGCACCAGTGAAACAGAATCATGTGCACGAGGCCAGTGGCCACAGGGTTGTGGTGTTTAGTGAAAACACCAACAAAATCAGAGCTAAACAAAACTCACTGTTCCTATCACTGGGACAGCCTGCATCCTGTAATTCTGCCATGACTTTGCTTTTCTGCAGCTGCTTTGGCGTATCAGTTTTTTGTGTGAGTTTGGAGGGTTTTTTGGAGGGGCTGTATTTTTGGTTTTTTTTAATAGCCTGTACTTTGTGGGTGATCCTTGCCAGTGCCAGCCCAATCCCAGCAGCAATGCTTCCATTGCTGCTGGCACTTTCCACTCTCCTGGCACCAGGGTGCTGATGCAGCACGTGTGGTCACCAGGAGCCCTGGCTGCTGTTCCAGCCCTGGCCAGGGTGGTGACAGGATCCCACCTTCTCTCTCCTCTGTGTCTCCCTGCAGAGCATCACACCAGCCAGGAGTACAGCTTTTATCTACTACTTTTTCAAGTGGCAGGTAACAAGAGCCAACCCCAATCCTGTCACCGGCCAGATACAAAGGACAGGAAAAAAATAAAACTAGCCCAGCACAAGGTACAGCTGAAAAAACCAGCACCAGCCCCTTCACTCGTCACTGTGTGGTGCTTCTGGAACTTGGCCCCTCCTGCTCAGCTCAAAAATTAATTCATGTGAACAAACTGGTTCTCACCTAGGAGTGAAAACTTGGTATTGAGTAAGACTAGACCATATCTGAAGCATAACAAAGCACCTGGTAAAAATCCTCAGCTGTTGGCCTCAAGGCTGTGGTGGCCCATGGAGGGGAGGAACAGTGCTGCATCAAAAAAACAACACACTTTCCCCTGGCTTTGAGCCCTCCCTGGCTGGGTGCTGAGGCCTTACTGTGGCTGTTTGCTTGAGGAAACCTCTCCAGCCATGTCGTGGTGAGCACAAAAAGCAGATCCCAGAGCAGACCTCTGACCCTCCAAGAGACAGGAATCCAGCACCAAACTGATTTAGTTTACAAGATTTTTAATTTACAAATAAAAAACCTACACCTTTTACTTTTTCTCCTTTTTCTCCTCTTTCTTGACATCGCTCTTCTCCTTGTCTTTCTCTTTCTCATCTTTTCTCTCCTTTTTACTGTCTTCTTTTTCCTGTCCTTCTTTCTTCTCTGCATCCCTGTTGGCAATCTTGTTGTTAATGAGGTTGTGCAGGGCAACCACAGAACGGATGAGAGAAGCCAGGTAAACCACCACCATCTGGTCGTTGGTCTTCAGGTAAAAGGCCTTGACAAACTCTTGCAGGTTGACATCTGGTAGCAGGTTGAAGACATCCTGGAGGTGGTAGATGATCTGGTGATTGATGGGGAGTTTGCCCATGGCTACTTTCTCTAGGTAGCTCCTGATGTCCAGAAGCTTGGAGTTCAGTCCCTTCAAGCCATGGACCTGATTTGTGATCCGCTGGGACAGTGTGCCCACTGTGGTGTCCTTGATATCCCTGAAACACCCACCACAGGAAGAATCAGCATTAGAATATTACTTTGTATTCTCATTAGCAGCTGGGCCCATTAAGAGCTCTTTCCAGCCTAAAAAGAAAAGCAGTTTGAAGCATAAGTCAAATGAATGTGCCCCTTCAAACAAGGAGCACAAGCAGATGTATGCTACAAAGTATATCTACAATAGACCACTGATGTATCCTGTGGCATGTGTATGTTCTCTTCTGAATACTATTTGTAACACTGGTTAGAGGGCGAGAGAAACAACAGTATTTCAGAGGGTGACTGCTCTCTTTTTTTTGTCTGGAGAGCTACAGAGCCATGAACAATGCTCCCGTTCAGCCCTCACAAATGATGTGATATCCTGCAGCTTTGATTGCATCAATGTGTAGTTTTCATCATCTTGTCAGTGGGCAGTCACACTTTTCACTAGCAGTGAGCAAATACGCCAGGCAAGACTGCTAAGTGAATACACTGTAACGTTTAAGTAGCACGCTGAAGGAGAACCTGGCACTCGAAGACGCCAGATGGATCAGATTATGGTCCTATGCAAGTCTCCCAAGAACACTTTCACGTTAAAGGTGCTTACCGTAGCAAGTGTTCAACACCAACTTCCTCTGCCTCCTCTGCTCCAATCTCACTGGTCACGTGCTCAAACGTCTTGGAGGTTGGAGTGCCGTCCTTCGGGGCACAAGGATAGAGGAGATATGGTCAGACGGAGCCACGGGAATGAAGGTGCACGTGAACCAGCCAGCACAGGCGTCCCCACGCGACCGGTGGGGCAGCTCATGCAATGCCACCCTGTCAGATTAACTGATGCCTGTTTACAGGATCAGGAAGAGGCAGTGGGGCAAATTATGTCCAAACAGCACCTCAGGGGACAGCAGTACACAGCTTGGGGAAGAAGGCTGTAAGTGAATCACAGTATCTTTAAAAAGACTGATTTTAGAGTATGAGAAACTGTGTTAATGAAACCAACACAGCGGTTATACAGAGTCCATAAGAAATCAAAGGAAAGGCTCTAGTTGGATTTTTCTTGACTTAATGAGGGTTAGCATCTGTTGCAAGTACAGAGCTGTGAACAGTTTCTTCTTTCCTGTGCTCTGTGTAATTTTCAATTGATGTATTTTATGTACCGGTGGGTAGAATGGAAAGTACCTCTAAATATCACAATTATTTCTTACTTTCCAGATACAACCTTATTACATTTTGGGATACCTTTCATCATCCTGATATTTGCTCTCAGCCAGCTAGAAACATACACAATTCCAGAAAAAAACCCCTAAACAACCAGTATGGAGCAATCTCATTCAAAGTACAACTTAAGACACTGGATATTAAGGAAGATGTTTAAAAGCTTCAGCAGCTGAATACCTGAGAATGCCTCAGAAAGGCAAAAGGATCAAACTTGCTTGTATACATATCCTGAATGTAATTTAAATCAAAACCCTGCAAATGAAAAGCTAAAGGTGACTTATTACTGTATGTTGTTTGTCTGCATGGTGCTGCAATGGATTAGTAAGTGTTGCTCATGCCTGACCTACCCAGCACTGCCAGGTGCACAGATGAGTAAGCACACCATTACTCAACACCTCGGCAAACAGGCTGACGTGTCAGAGCGACATCTTAAAAGCACTCCAATCTGTGACTTTATTCATGGCAACAGATGTGACAGAAACAGGTAAGAAACATCTAAATCACATGGACCGCCAGAGCTGTGGAATTCCTCAGGTCAAACAGTAACACAGAGCTTTTCTTCCAAGCGCACCGGTGGATGAAAGCTTTAGTTACAAATGCATGCATTACAACTGGGGTTCAGCCTCTAATGTCAGCAGATTTTGGCTGCAAGTCACAGACCCTCACTAGTGAGTGCAACATCCTGTATGTCAAAGGTACATCCTTCAGAAAATAAGGCAATCTTAGAAGGCCATTTTTTAATGGAAACCCCGTTCCTAGGAAAAGGTAGAGAGACATGGTGAATACTCACATCGTGAACTTCTTCAACAGAAATATAAGCTTCTGTGGGCAGCCCCAGGTCCTTTGGCTTCACATCAATAATCACCAACACCTTATGGAAAAAGCGAACGTTTCAGAAAACTGGGTTTCATTCAAAGACCACAAAAAAAATCCCCAAGTCAGCTCTTCATTGCAGAGCAATGGCACACTGGCTGCTCAGAGGTGTAAACTCCAGGATCTAAGACAAGACATCTATAGCTCTTTCAAAAGACTCTGATCTGAGTTCCTCAATCCCTTTGCAGCTACCATGTCTTTTAACACACTGCATCACCAGTAACAAATTTGGGGCCAAGGATTCTCAGATTTAGGCAGAGAGAGGACCCTGCTCTCCCAACCAAAGAAGTGCTGCACTTACAGAGTTAGGACAGTATCTTTTCATCAGTTCGTTGATGGCGATGTCATTCTTGTGCAGCTTAGGGCCCGTGTGGTACCAACCAACTATTCTTTCTCTAGCTGAGCAAAACCAGAAAGGATTCTAAATCAGAACTGCACGGTAAGACAATAGCAGAAAGATTTAGGCAGATATCAAATTAGCAAGCATGAAAATCTGATGCGTGTAGGCGGAAATAAATTACAGGAAGCAAGGCAATGACATGCGTAGTGACAAAGAGTTTACTAATTGTACCTATCATAGCTTACTAACTACATATGTAATTTCATTCCTAGATTTGTAACTGAACTGGACTATTTAATATGATTTATTAATTTTGCAGCTATCAGGATGCAACAGCTTGAAACCGACACCTAGAGACGCAAAAATTCTAGAAATGAAATTGCATCATGAGAATGACAACTGGTCCCAGGCCTAGGAAACTTCACAGGAATTGAAGTTATGACTGAACATTCAGCTGCAACTGAGCGGTAAAGACACTTTTTAACTCCAGGGCACACCTGTACAGAATAGATTTTAGAGAGAAAGCTCTGAAATTCTTCAGAAATAATGGCATTTTGAAATCTGAGTTATTCTGAAGATACAAAGCTGTCAGGAGTCTTGGGAAAACTAGCGAGATATAAATTAATGTGTTAAGATCACAAACTACTTGCACAAATTAACCAGTGGAAACCCATCAGTGAAAGTGAAGCCATGCAAAGAATTAGCATGGAGTGGCTTCTTATGTGAGCAATTAATTCTCTACCTTACTACGAATTCATTTCCCCATCGTCTTCAAAGATCCTGATGGCAAGACGACCTCAACTTACCGTTAACCTTCTTAAACATTCCATACATGTTCTCTAGATAGTCATGGTCTAGGAACCACACAGTATCATCCTTGTCGTCTTCATCAAAAGGTACTGGGAATAAACCAAAATACCAGTGTTTAAGAAACCAACTTCCAAAATGAAGATGTTTACAGAAAGACTGGGGGTTGGGATATCTTTGGCTGTTAAAGGACAGTGGATTTTAATCGGTTTCAACTGTTGTGCAACACTGCTGCCCAAGCTAATCTGTCATGTTCTCTCACGCAAAGGCTGTCTCATCAATGCTAACAGTTTAGAACTGAGCAAGGAAACGTCAAGCATTCTGTGAGTTATCCTTGGTGGACAACACCAAGTATCAGAGAGAAATCCTCCTACATACAAAGTAACTCAGTAGTGTGCGCAGATATTTGATGTGACAAACTGAGTATCCCAGCAGACTCTACAGCTTGTTGATCAAGAAAAAAATTCGTTTTCTGTGTATAACACGTCATCAGCACATTTACAGACTACTAGAACACTGTGAGGCATTTAAGTAAGGACTATTTATCCTTGAGAAAATGGCTAGTTATTTTCTCAGCATGTATACAGGCACACAGGCTCGGTTCTGAGAACAAAGACTGGCCTCAGTCTTTTAATTTGCAGGTATAGTAAAACCTTCATAGTTGAAAGGCTGTGAAAACGACAAAAAAAAACCAACACCTTTTTCATCTGAAATGGAAAAACCTCTTCCAAAAATCGGAGGAAAAAAGAAAGAGTCCACACTTGGGAGAAAACTTCATGTAAACTGGAAACTCAATATATATATAAACTGAGATCATTTTGCTTTGTCATAGAGTAGTCTGCTGGGAAGGAAATGATCTAACTAAAACAAATGGGTCAGCAAAAGCCATGCATTCAAGAAGTACCTTTACTATCACATATAAATATTTAAGAAGAAACTATTTCAACCCTATTAGCAATATACTTAAGGAAACGAGTAGTAATTAATTGGATGAGATCAGAGAAAAAAGAGCAAGGCTAAAATATACATTACATCTTTACAGAAGTAAGTAACAGCTACATCAGCACCGAGCACTCTGATCTCTGTGTGACATACTGAGACACTGATCACTTAGCAGAGGTCAGCAAGTCCAATGCAGAAAAACATCCATCAGCATTTTCAAAGAGGTTTACACCTGCTCCCGAAACATTCCACAGTGCACAGGGAAGATGCAGGACAAGACTGGCCGGAATAGGTGTATTTTTGACAGCAGTAAGCATTTTTGTTAAGATATAGCAGATCTGAACATGGAGGGAACAATCTGTGCTCTGGCAGGGTGGCTTAAAAAAACCCCATGATGCAATTCATCTCTTAAATAATTCAGTGGGTTTGAGGAAGGGCAGGACACCCAAACTCACCTGCAAAACTGTTGGACACATCTAGTATTTTTTTCTGCCACGAGCCCAGCAGCACACCGACGACTCGCTTCTGATTTCCAACTTTTCCTATTCTAAATGGAAAAGACTGTCAGTTCCCACAACAAAAAGCCTGATTCAGGAAAGAAGGTGACAGTGGACCCCTTGCTTCGCCCCATTTCTGCAAGTTAAACAGTACACGTGTTGGAAGGCAAAGAAAAGGCGTTACGACTGTTTTGTTACTGATTGTTAATTTACATCCAGAAAAAGGCATCTTGGTGCCCTCAGAACCAAATCTTGCAACGCAGCGACGCAGAAAGGGGGCTGCATGGCCCAAGGCAGCTCACGAGAGGGGTCAGGACATGAAGTCAGCACCGCTGCCGCCTCTCCACAGGACAATGCGCTACACGAAAGTGAGTAAGCGCTTGCACTGCTCGGTGGCACCCCCAGTTTGCTTTCGCAAGAGCAGGCTCGTTCGCCTTGTGAGATGTTGGTTTTAGTTTTTGACATTAAAACTGCTTGTCAATCAGCGCAATTAAGTTAAATGAGGCACGAGGTACACACGAGGTACTTAGAGGGACATGACTTATCTTCCGCTCGGGCAGCCTCAGCTTTAGGATCAAACCTCGTTTCCCCCCCACTCGTGTTTTAACCATCGGGACGTTGTTTCCGTGCCTTCGGCGGGTCCGAGGAAGGTACCGGCCGCCCCTCACGGTAGCC
>NW_009925200.1:0-29822 GCF_000696875.1 Nestor notabilis | reverse complement strand
GGTCCCGGTCCGGAGCACAGAGGTCGATCGTCTCCAGGCTGCAGGCCCCAGCGGGAGCGGCCCCAGCCCCCGGGTAGTTGGGCCGCCACTGGGGGGATGCCCCGCGCCCCGGGTGGATGTGGGGAACCCGTGGTCTGAAGCCGTGTCTCGTACGTAAAACGACCGGGCTGTGGAGGTGCTGGCCGGAGACGCTGTATTCGTTCTCTGGAGCACACCCTCAGGCTTAGAGTTCCTGCTTACAGCGCCTGCATTGGTGAAGCTGTGCTGCTGTCAGCCGTGAGGTTAACTGTTTTCTGGATCACTGCCCTAAGCTGAGGGAGTAGGAGAAGCCTAGGTATTGATGTGCCCGGCAATCCACAGCTCTCTGGGTATCGCTGTAAAGTAAATTTGAGTTTAACAGTGTTAACCCTGCTGGTCCAGCAACAGATGCCACTGTGCAGGTATTAATGGTTAGAATGTAAAAATCAGAGTCAAAAGCAGCAAATGAGACCATTTTAGGTGGGCCAGTTAAACAAATAGGTAGGTGCTGTGGCTTAGAATTTAATCTACGGTACCTCTGTGGGATCTTGAATCTCTTAAAAACCACAGGGATACATTTGGGTTTGGAAAAAATGAGGTGTGGATGGCCATCTGTCAGTAACTTAAAAATTGTTGTATTCTATGATACTTTATTCTATGATATTCTGTGACACTGGATTTTTCTTTTTTTTTTTTTTTTTTTTTTTTAGTATATATTCGATCAGCCAAGATAGTAGTTGCTTTAAATGGGGGTGTCTGTTTGGGTTAAAGCAGAGTTTTAGTACCTTTAGTCTACCAAGTATCTGTAAGTTCAAGTACAAAGCGACAGTGTAAACCCCTTTTATTATGGTTGCACAAACTAGCATATTCTTGATTAAGATGGGAGTAAGCAGTTCAAGGTGAAAAAGTGGAGAAGAGAAGCTAGATATACCTTTATGAAAAAAAATCTTGATTTTTCTTTTTATTCTGTTTAGTTCTTGAATTTGAACATGTTTATCTTGAAAATCTGCCATGTGCTTCAATGTATGAACGCAGCTACATGCACAGAGATGTCATTACACATGTAGCATGTACTAAGTAAGTAGTCCTTTTTTTTCCCACCGTATCTCATTGTCATAGTTGTATTTTTGTATGTTAGGAAGTTTTCATTGTAGAATTTTAATAATGGAAAATTACTGTGTCCAGAGGGGCTATTTTAAGGGTTTCTTTTAAAACTTAAGTTCAAAAGAAAGGGCTTACTGAAAAGCAAGATAAAAATTGAGTAAATAGACTAAAAGGGGCTCTTAAAATCCTTATTGCAATGTCCAGTATATACAGAAATAAGAGTAACCTGCATCTGAACAAAACATGATTCAGCAGAACTGCATGGATTGAGGAGATAGTTTTCTTCCCTTTTATGTATATACGCATGTACACACACACACACACATTAGTAAATAGTAACTACTGTGAAACCAGATGGAAACTAGGAGTAAAATTTACATAGTCAAAAAGGATAGTATTATATATTTATTCAGTTCAGATTGTTGACTTTTCAGAGATCAGTAATTTTGGTTGTTATTTTATTTTGTAATTGTAGGACAGATTTTATTATAACAGCCAGTCATGATGGACATGTGAAATTCTGGAAAAAAATAGAAGAAGGGATTGAGTTTGTTAAACACTTCCGGAGTCATCTGGGTGAGAAGTTGCCTTTTATTCTCTAAAGGACCTTACTTTTCCCCCTGCCTTCCTTTTAGTATGAAGAGGAGTGCAAATAAAGAGACGAAGAGTTCTGGGATTCATTTATTGCAGTCAGTGATTAGATGTATTTACCTGTCTTCATCCATTCCCCTCCCCTGTTACATTTTGGTCCCAAACTTCAGGAGGGATAGGGTGAGAATAAAATATGCGGGACTTCTCCTGCATAGATCCCATATACCCTTTGCATTGCCTTGTGACCTGTCTGTGGGAATTTCTAAGGCACAAGTGGACAGGGTACATACGGAATTCATGAAACACAGAGAAGTTTAAAAGTATGTTGCTTTAAGTAAGACTGCCTTCATTCTGTTGTGGTTTAAGCCCAGCCAGTAACTTGGAACCACGCAGCTGCTCACTCACTCTGTCCCTTCTTTGTCCCCTCTCTCCCGGAGGGATGGGGAGGGGAATCAGAAGAATATAACTCCCACGGGTTGACATAAGAGCAGTCCAGTAACTAAGGTATATATATAATACAAAACCACTATTGCTACCACCAATAACAATAATGATAAGGGAAATAACAAGGGGAGAGGACACAACCGCTCACCACCCGCTGACTGATACCCAGTCCGACCCAAGCAGCGATCTGGGCCTTCCTGGTAACTCCCCCCAGTTTATATACTGGGCATGACATGCTGTGGTATGGAATAGCCCTTTGGCCAGTTTGGGTCAGGTGTCCTGCCTCTGCTTCCTCCTGGCTTCCCCTCCTCCCTGGCAGAGCATGAGACTGAGAAAGTCCTTGGTCAGAGTAAACATGACTTAGCAACAACTAAAAACACCAGTGTTATCAGCGTTGTTCCCAGACTGAAAGTCAAAAACACAGCCCTGCACCAGCTCTAAGAAGGGAAAAAATGACTGCTGTAGCTGAACCCAGGACAATTCCTTATTTTTTATGTGTTTTTTTGTTATTAATGGTTATTTTCAAGTAGAATTATAGCAACTGTAGAGTAAATTCTCCATCATTGTCATGAACATCAGCTGACTTGCAACTAAGCATTAATAATTTTCATCCAATTTTCTGAGTTAGTAAGTACACATATCTTTTCTGTAATATGCTAAGCATTAGATAACCTGGGCAGAAAATGAGATTATCTTTGCTATTAGAAATGACGATATGCCTGATGGAAAATAAAACAGTTACAGTAAGAAAAAATATCTACTAATAGGTCGTGAAAGTACCGTTTCTTTTTAGAGTTATAAAAAATTGTTATTATAGGTTCTTGATCTTAACTGTTATCTTCTCATTGCATACAGAAACAAAATGTGAGAACAAAGTTTACCAAGCAGAAATAAGTATTGTGTAAAACTTATGGAAGGTTCAGTTGCAGAGTGATTTAAAGTATTAAGTGTGTAATAGTCAATAAAGTTCTGCTGCTTTTTGTCTTTTGAGAGATGCAAGCTGAAGAAAACATAATTTTGTTTTCAATTTTTTAAAAGTAACATCTTCGGTGAAAATACTTGCCATTATAAGCTTTCAATTGTGTATATGATTAGTCGTTCATTATCATGTATCTGATTCTAAACATTGATAGGATACAGTGTGTTGTGGTTTTGGGGCTTGGGGTTTCTTTTTGGTATGTTTGCTTGTTTTTTTAATTGTTAAAATCAAGTAGTGTATTTGATCAAAAAAAGGTGGAGAAACAGCTGTGAAACAGGTTTAAACCCCTGGAGGTGTTTTTTCCTGTGGAATATTGAAATGAAGAATGTTCCTTTCCTATGCGTTAATAGTACGTTAACTTTTTTAATAGGTGTTATTGAGAGCATTGCTGTTAGTTCGGAGGGGGCATTATTCTGTTCAGTTGGAGATGACAAAGCAATGAAGGTGTTTGATGTGGTCAACTTTGATATGATCAACATGCTGAAACTTACGTAAGTGACTTAGTTCTTGAAAATGTTTGATTGAGATTATAAATGGGAGTTATTTTGCCAAGAGGTAAGTCAGTAATTTGGGGGGGGTGGGGAGGCGTCGAGTTTGTTTCCTCCAGTGAGAAGAAGCTGAGTGAGTTACATTATCCAAAATGCATCCAATGGCTGGAGACTGCTTGACTGAATAGAAAAATTTGACTTTGTCTGCAACAGTACATGAGTGGAGTAGGTCTATGCCTTTCCTCAGTGTCAAATGCAAAGATGTAGTGCTTCTCAAAAATATTTAGCTAAGCATTTTTTTTCCTTCTGTTTGGCACTGAACTTAAATATTATAACTGACTGATAGTTCCGGTACAGAAGGGATTTGCCCTGTATGTATTGTGTTATTTGTTATCATAGGGGTAGAAATTTCCTCCTTCTGTTAGAAAGAATGTTACTGTTTTCATTTGTCTTGCTGTTACGGAATTTCTGTAGTTACCCATTATGTTGTTAAAGAATCTGGGGAAAACAGGAATGGATGTTATTGGAATTATAATACTACCAGAGGAAAAAAAGCTCCATAATGTTAACAGGGGTACGTTTGGAGGGTTGGAGGATCAATGAATGATAAGAACGGTA
This sequence comes from Nestor notabilis, assembly GCF_000696875.1. Lineage (NCBI taxonomy): Eukaryota > Metazoa > Chordata > Aves > Psittaciformes > Psittacidae > Nestor > Nestor notabilis. The sequence goes on along the minus strand of NW_009925200.1, from coordinate 25,580 downwards.
GAACTGCTGATTTTTCCACAAGCCTTATAAAATTGGAAAACTTATTCCTCATAGTATACTATTTGTTGGTTAATTATGAAATTGAACAGAAGTATTAACTCGAGGCAGGGGGAAAGCTTTTCAGAATGCCAGTATGAAAGTTTATGTTACCTGTTTTGCTGGTTATAGATTTAGTATCATGCTCCAGATAGTGTACCTAGCCTATAGAAATTGATTCCCTTTTGTCTGTCTGCTGTGGAAAAATTTCAGTTAGCGTTAGTCTTTTGGTTTTGCTGGTCTTTTCTACTTAGCAGCCCTGTACAAAATTGGTAAAATTGAATTTAACTTAAAGAAAAATGTAATTTGATGTTACAGTAAAAGGTGTTTTTTTTCTGTTTAAGAATTCAGGGAAAACTGAGGTAGAATTTAAATGATTTTTGCTTCAGGGATACCCTGTGAATGCTGCCTATAACATTTTTCTGTAATATGTTCCCTGATTTTTCTTTAAACAGATATTTCTCAGCCTCAGTAAGCCAGACCCTTTTCTGCCCATATATTTTTTCCAGATGTAATTGGGTTTTACCTGAAGTGATGTCTTTAATGAAGAAGAGAACAGTATACAGCTGTAATACAAGCATTAATGTTTGTTGCTCTGTCTTCTGCATTATTCTTAATATTGAGCAGATAGTTTCTGTTGACTTGCTTGAGAATTTTTTTCATGGCTGTTTGCTCAGGTTTGCAGTGGTTAACGTAAAATCCTAAGTTTTCTGTGGTCTTTTCTGCTCATGTTAACTTGCATTGCCTGCTTTAATAGGTATTTGCTGGTATTCTGCAGGGTTGATTGGCTTTGTCTCAAATACTTCAGATCCCTTTGGTTCTAACTGATCTATACAGTGTGACTATCAGCAAATTCCCATGCTTTATGCTTCCACCAGTGATTTGGACAAAGGCAGTTATATCTGCAGGAACTTTGGGTAATGAGGCATCATATTTATTTATTTATGTATTTGTTAAATCCTATTCTTTCTAGTGAACCTGAGACAAAGTTCTGATTATGTTTCTCTTTACAAGACTCTTTAACCAGACAGGCACTGAAAATCCAAATTATTAGTGTCTGTCATTTGTTAGTCCTTCAGTATCTGTTTTGATTTATGAAAGGATACGAAATACAAGTTCCCTGTAAAGACTGTGTCAATTTCTTTGTGGTCTTTCATTTAGTTTCTGAGTTCTGGTTCTCAAAATCTTTGCTTACAGACTTTTTAAAAAAAACCAGACATAACCTACATCATTGACTGTATCTTTGGTTTGTTTTATTTGTAGAGTATGTTTTTGCTAGTAGCTAATGAGTTCCTCCTTAAATGCATTCAGAATGCTTATTGAATATAGGGCGATTGGCTTAATTCTACTTACACAGCTTTTTAGTTTTGGTTGTTTGGGGTTTTTTTGGCAAGATCTAGTTGAACTGTTCTGTAAGTGCATGGCAAAGGTGCATGGCAGCTTTGAATGCATACAGAACGCATGGCAGATTGCATGACATGTGCTTACATGTCTTCATTTCCACTCAAGATTACACTTAACAGTAGCAAGAGAAATGCTATTAAGTCATAGAAGTTGAGTACTAGTCATTAATGCCATTTGTGCTATTTAGCTGAATTTCCATCCTTATTCTTCTTTTATACCTACCTTCTACCTTCACGTTCTGTCACATAGTCTTTATAAAATGAAATGGGAGCAGCAGCAATTGGCTGAGCCATCCACTGAATTGTATTGCTTGGAAAAGCTTCGTTATAACACTTGGATTTTGGGAAGACAAATATTAGCAAGACTAGTAGATACAGTTCAAAATTTGCTTCTGATTATTTGATTTCAAGTTTATAGCGTAAATGGATTCTTATCTAAATAATAACATTCCTTATTTGTTTTATTTTGTTTTGCATTGTTTTCTCCTTCCACTCTTCATTGCAGCTACCACCCTGGCCAATGTGAATGGGTATATTGCCCTGGAGATGCCATATCTTCTGTTGCAACATCTGAGAAGAGCACAGGAAAAATATTCATATATGATGGACGAGGAAATAACCAGCCACTTCATGTTTTTGATAAACTCCATACATCCTCTCTTACTCAGATACGGTTGAACCCTGTCTACAAAGTAGTGGTGTCTTCTGACAAATCTGGAATGATCGAGTACTGGACTGGTACTCCTCACGAATACGAATTTCCGAAGAATGTGAACTGGGAGTATAAAACAGATACTGATCTGTATGAATTTGCCAAATGCAAGGCTTACCCATCCAGTATAAGTTTTTCTCCTGATGGCAAGAAAATGGCCACTCTTGGGTCTGACAGAAAAGTTAGAATTTTCCGGTTTTTGACAGGGAAGCTCATGAGAGTCTTCGATGAATCTCTGAGTGTGAGTTTGGTTTTGCTTCTCTTCTTTTGGGGCGTTTTCTCTACTTGAATTTATTTACTAGCACATTCACCTAAGTTGTCTGTTTCTAAAGCTGAGCTTCTGTGCTGTATTTTTCTTGCAGAAAAGGTTTTCCATGTTCTCTTCCTTGCCTCTTTTATTGCTTTGCCCCAAAATTAATTCTCACTGGTTTATGCTAGTTTTGTAATGAAACTGAGCTGTTGATTTTCATCTGTGCTTTCATACTGCTAGATTACTTTTTCCTAGAAAGCAATTGGGGAAAATAACTGTTTCAGGTAACAACATAATAATTAATTTGTCTTCTTCTAAGAAATTTGTAAGGCAGCTACAGAGTTTTCTTTCTTTGCTTAAGCCTAGTACTACAATGTGCCTGTTGAGACATTAGAATAGAGCATTACTTGTATTTATGTTAATTCCTCAATTAAGCTTGGGTGGAGTCACTTGAATTCTGTGTTTTCTAAGGATGTGATCAGTGTTTTGCTGGATCAAAGGTTTAAAATACATTTACATAACAGTGTTGGGTTTTTTTCCCCTTTTTTCCCCATAGATGTTTACTGAACTTCAGCAGATGAGACAACAACTTCCAGACATGGAGTTTGGCCGACGAATGGCAGTTGAGCGTGAGCTAGAGAAAGTGGATGCAGTAAGATTAATTAATATAATTTTTGATGAAACTGGACACTTCGTTCTCTATGGAACAATGTTGGGCATTAAGGTCATAAATGTAGAGACTAACAGGTAAGCTCCAATGACACACTGAGATAAATGTTTTTGTTTCAAAGTCTATATTCAGTCAAACTTGATATGACTGTGCGCGTCTCCAGTTATTGTCTCTGTTTTATTTAGGCTTTTAACATTAGACTGTAGATAATATACTGCCATGCTTCATAACGAGTTGTTGCAGTTTAAAGCTTAGTAAAATGAACAGAAAACATGGCAAGCGTATTTATATTAAAAATGTATAATCAATTAATCTCTGGCTAAACGGATGTGGTAAGATTAAATATGGATCATGCCACTGGGATTATATCACATAAGGAGGCTGACTAGTAAATTAGGTAGCAAGTTGGAATAGAGAAGCATCATAAAAACAATCAGTAAAATATTTTGAGAGAGGTTTGGAATTTTGCTTTAAGTCTTGCAGTCAGAAAGGAGACCTTCTCTGACTGTGAGCAGCTAACAGTAGTTACATCTTTTACCATCTTGTACTTCAGGTGTATTCGTATCTTGGGAAAACAAGAGAACATCAGAATGATGCAACTAGCATTGTTCCAAGGAGTAGCAAAGAAACATCGTGCTGCAATCACTATAGAGATGAAGGCATCTGAAAATCCTGTGCTCCAGAATATCCAGGCAGATCCAACAGTAATCTGCACAGCTTTTAAAAAAAATAGGTTTTACATGGTGTGTGTGTTTTCTATTTAAATAACTCAATTCTTTTATTGATGTTTTCTCTGCGTTAGTTTATATTTTTCTGGTTGCACCTTTCCAGTGACTTTTGTCTTGAATATTTGCAAACACAACTTTTCCAGAGGAGTCCGTTCATATTGCAAGTATATTTAAGGATTTTTAGCTTGAACTAGCTATAAATTGACTAGAAACAGCTTTAATTTTTTTCATTATTGCTCAAGCAGTTAGATAAACCTGGATGGTTTTGGCAGTGTAAATTGCAGTTCTCCAAGAAAGTTACATGCTTTTGTTCTAGTTGAAAAAAAACCCAAGATCTGTGCTGATAAAGAAACAGTAATTAACTCTGTGTATAAAATAAGTAATAAAAAATAAAGCCAGAGCACCATCAAGACTTAGTAGCACAAAGGACATTATGAGCAACTAACAAAGACAGGAGTCATCTTTCTGATCACAGTTCAGATTTTAGGTGATAAGCAATGAATAAGCCAAGCAGACTGTTCCAGAGTAGTTATGGTTGATCTGGGATGTGATCACCATAGAGGTTAGAGATGGATGTCTGTTGTCTTTCTCTAAATGTGCTTGAATTTGATTGTGTTTTATGTTGGAGTAAGATAGCATACTTTCTAAAGCTTTGTGTGTTAATCTGTAGTATATAATTGAACATACTACTCTGATTTTACAAGTGAGGAAAAAATGTTAAGATAGCATCTGGAAACTAATTACTCAGAGAGAACGTGACTGCATGCAGGAAGATGTAGTGATTGTGACTTGATAATTAAGTCTACTACTAAATGAAGCAGCTGCTTGTGTACTTGTATATTTATGCTGTATTTTTCTGTACATATAACACATTCCTGAGATTTCTGCTGTTTTCCATAAAATTTTCTTTTTTTTCTGTAGTTTTTTATTCATGCAGTATCGGAGTAAGAGGATTTAGTGTGACTTTGTAGTGAAACTAAAAGTTTTGTGATGAAACTTGCCAGTTTGATTGAATATAATAGAACAACTTGATATTCTCCACTCTTTTTAAAGAAAAGATGCTGAACTACTGTGGGCTTTCTGGTGAAAAGGGGAGGACGTTTAAAGATAACAGATTAAAAAGAGTTACTTGGATTTGCATGTAGTTGTACTGGAATTTGAGATTCTGGAAATGCTGGTAATGCACAACACTGAAATGAAAGGATAGACTATGAATTCTCTTCTTACATTTCAAATATAGTTGGGTGTTTAGCAGGTTGAATAATTGCATTGATGTCTTGGGTGCAGAGCGCTGCTTAAGATAAGGGGAAAAAGAGAAAACCGAACAATTAACCTTCTGTTCTTTTGCTCTTAAGTTTACTAAACGTGAACCAGAAGATACAAAGAGTGCAGATTCTGACAGAGATGTGTTTAATGAGAAACCTTCTAAAGAAGAGGTCATGGCAGCCACTCAGGCAGAAGGTCCCAAAAGAGTTTCAGACAGTGCCATCATCCACACAAGCATGGGAGATATTCATGTCAAGCTTTTTCCTGTTGAGTATGTATTTGGTAATTTTTCTGTTATTTTGTTTTTTTCTTCCATGTTTTTTGGTGGCAGTATTCAAGACTTGCATTTGAAGCTAGGAGTAATTATTCCCCTTTTTCTACTCTCCTCATTTCCCAACAGTTTTTCAATACTTCAAGCTAGGCATGTGATGCTTGACAAATACAAATAAAGTAGGGTAAAAAATAAGTGTTTTGGTTTGGTTTTCTTTGTGTGTGTGTTTTTTAATTATTTTTGCCTTTATTATTAGTTAAGGGGGTTTATTTCTTTCCTAACTTTTGTTCTTTCTCTAAACCACATATGTGGATAGCTTATGATACCCTTCTGTGTAAGCTGTGTGTTACTGTAAGCCAGTGCTGTTCGATTCTGTCTTGGGAAAAAAAAAAAAGGTCATGTTGGCAGCAGCAGTAGATTTGGCAGGTCTGTGTAAGTCAGAGGAGTAATAGTTTGCAACTTCCAATCATGACCTACATTTTATGTTATTACAGCTCCTTCAAGAGCAACATAAAATCTATGCCAGCGTATAATGTTAGTGCAGTATATATCCAAAACCAGGCATATAATTAGATGAGTTTTATGCATGACAATTGCTAGAGTTGTCAGTATGCTTCTCCAAAAACAAATTCATGTTTTGTCATAAGCACAGGTAGGGTAACACCACCTCAATTCTACCCTGTAGGGCTGCTAGTCTTTTGCTCTTCTCTTCATGAATGTCTTCTCACATCAGGCCTTAGTTTCTGGAATTTGTAACTGCAGCATATAGTTGCAGTAATGATACAGCCCTTACCAGTGAATGACAGGCCAGGCTACATTGTTTCTGACCTTTTGTTTTGATTTTCATGCCAGTGTGCCACTGTATTTGCCTGCATAGTATTGTTAGGTATTTCACAGCAATTTTTGTATGTAATGTTATAAACACAGTATTACCAGGCTTAGTTATTGTTAGGTTTGTCCTTTCTTGTTCTAGTATTCCTCCCAGCTGAGCTTTGAATTTAATATCTCTATTAAGATGAATGTGATTAAAAATCTAAAGAAGAGCATACAGGATGTGGCTTTGTATGCCCTTTAAATCTTTGGCCATGTGCTTGTGGGATAAGTTGTGAATGGCTGTGTACTGCTCAGCAGAAACTGGGGCTATAATCTTGTCTGTTCCATCAATTATGCCACTGGTGTTTTGTTCATGAAATAGTTCATGTCACAGCTAGAGTAACTCTATAGCTATAGACCCAACTTGGCTGTTTTCTCATTTGCTGAGAAAGCGTGTGTGACTGTGTAAAACTGTCAGTGTAGATCTACCCTGGCTGCTAATCCATTTCATAAAACAAGTGGAATTGCTGTTGCAAAGAATTTTTATTCTGGAAGCAGATCTCTTGGAAGGAAAAGATCAAGTCACAAAAGTGAAGGGGTTGGTTGAGGTTTGTTTTTTTTTCCCTCCTCATTAGTCCAACACTAATATTCCACCTCTTCATCTTGCTTCCAATGTTTGCAAGTATCCTCCTCTGAAGCAGAAGAGACTCAAACGACTAAAAGTTCTATAATATTAGAAAATTGTATTTTTTGATTTCACTTTTTGTATGCAACACCGGACAACTTACATATATAACTTAATAGACTTACAAAGGTAAAAGAGTGAACAACTTTATGGATTCACTCCTTAATTGTTTTTGTAAATAAACTATGTAAGTAGAAAGCTGGGAAGGAACAACTCATAAGCAGTGCCTTGAATTAGACTTTGAGGAAACACGTACTGTTGTGGTTTAACCCCAGCCAGCAACTAAGCTCCACAGAGCTGCTCACTCCTCCCTGGTGGGAAGGAGGAGAAAATTGGAAGGGCGAAAGTGAGAAAACATGAGGGCTGAAATAAAGACAGTTCAATAGGTAAAACAAAAGCCACACACATGCAAGCAAAGCAGAACAAGGAATTCATGCACCACTGGCCATGGGCAGGCAGGTGTTCAGCCATCTGCAGGAGAGCAGGGCTCCATCACGTGTGATGTCACTTGTGAAAAAAAACAACACCAGCACTCTGGATGTCTCCCCCTTCCTTTTCACCCCATTTTATATGATGAGCATGATGCCATGTGGTGTGGAATATCCCTGTGGTCGGTTGGGGTCAGCTGTCCCAGCTACGTCTCTCTTGACTTCTTGTGCACACCCAGCCTACTTGCTGGTGGGGTGGCATCAAAAGCAGAAAAGGCCTTTGATCTGTTTAAGCACTGCTTAGCAATAGCTGAAGTATCACTCCTGTATAATCATGCAATTTTGAACTCGTTTTTTTTGCTTCAGGCTCTGGGTTTGAGGAGGTGGGAATTTGTTTCCTTATTTGATGAAAGTCCTTTCTTTCTACAGACTGCTAAAACAATGCACAGTATAAAAGAATCTTATGCTCAGCTGAAATCTTGATGGCCTTGCCACCTCAGTTTTATATTTACTGTAGCCTATATTTTCTGTTGCATGATTTTAGGTGCCCCAAAACAGTGGAAAACTTCTGTGTGCACAGCAGAAATGGTTATTACAATGGACACATATTTCACCGTATCATCAAGGTAACTTGTAAAAAGTTATATTTTTGTTGGTTTAGATAATGTACCTTTGTGGTCAGTCCCCTCTGTTCATTTCCCTTTGGCACAAAGGATTTCTGGAATGGCTTGAGTTACCTCTGAAGTCTTTATCACTCACTGAAGTTGTTTAATAGTTGTTTTGTAACTGGCAAGGTGGAAGTACAAAAATAGAGAGAAAATTCAGAAATCCTGCTTGAATTAAGACTTTGTTTCATGTCAGAGGCATTTCTTGTAAGGCTTCTTACGTCTGTTACACCAGAATCAAGCTGATTCATGTCTAAGGATGAATCAAGCTGAATCAAGCCTAAGTGTAAGGCGCAGGTTATCAGATTTTTGTTCCTTCAGAGGAACAGCGAGTAAGCTTGTTTTTTCACAAGTACTTTATTATCATGTCAGAAGCCCTGAATGCTTTGTCTCTTGTCCACAGCAATTTAACACTTAAGTTTTGTTGAAAGGTTTGAAGTAAGTTTGAAAACCAATGTCACCTGGTATAAACCACTTTCTTAATTTATTCTATGTGATAAGGTAATAATATTTCATTTGTATGCAGGGTTTCATGATTCAGACTGGTGACCCGACTGGTACAGGAATGGGAGGTGAAAGTATTTGGGGAGGAGAATTTGAAGATGAATTTCATTCGACTTTACGACATGACAGACCATACACACTCAGCATGGCTAATGCAGGACCAAATACCAATGGATCCCAGTTTTTTATAACAGTAGTGCCAACTGTAAGTAATATTAAAAGCTCAACTGAGCTCAACTAATGGAAAAAGTAACACACTAGTACTATCCAAATAGTACTTCCTTGTCATTTTGCAAATAAATGCTGCGCAGAATGTATACTATGTAGGCTTCACTGAAACAGTCCTTTTGCCTTTAATTTAGGTAAGGGCAATACCAAATTCTTCGTAAATCAGGCCTGTTTGCAATTCTGTACTACTAGAGTATTTAATAGAAAATTATGTAGATCTAGCTATTACTTAGATAGAAGTTTTTTGGTATGGTGCCAGGATGAGTCTCTAATATTGCCTAATTGTAGCTATAAAAGAAGCCAGTATTTAGACTTGAAGATTTCATTTGATCTGTGTAGTTTCAGTGCCAAAACCCAGAAATTTTGATATGTGATTCATACAGATACAAAACAAATCCTTAAAGGTAACACCTAAAGAAAACTGCATTCTTATAGCACTTATTTCAAAATCCTGTGTCTCTTTTTATAAAAAGCACCCATCTACCATAATTGAGGCTTATTAAGTTGTATCAGTGCCTATATGCACATTGCTAATTGGGCATACTCTGTGAACATGATTTTGAATTCAGTAGTATTCTGGACTGGCAGTTACAATTCAGCTGTGAAAATACCATGAAATAGACTATAGAGAACCAGGATTTCTCTGAACTGAGAATATACTTTAAACTAAACTATGAAATCCTACTGCATTGCTAGGGCTCCACCTCTGTAGTACTTTACAAAAACAATTGAAAAGGTGAGCTTAAATGCATATAAATATGTATTAGCTGCACTCTAGTATTTATTTACATGGTAATATTTACATGGTGTTAAGTTTCATAATCTGAACATACAATATCTATCTATGTACACTTATTGTAGGTCAGTCTCTTTCTGGTTTGGTACCTAACCAACATGCTTCATTCTGTTTTAATATGTTTTTTTTTCTCCTCTTGTGTCCTCAAAACAGCCATGGCTAGATAACAAGCACAGTGTGTTTGGACGGGTGACTAAAGGAATGGAAGTTGTTCAGAGAATCTCAAATGTAAAAGTGAATCCCAAAACTGACAAACCCTATGAGGATATCAGCATCATTAATATCACAGTGAAGTGAGACCCAAAAAAGGAACTAGAACAGAAGCATTTTTGGTAATTCCTAGATGTTATAGATGCCAGAACAGAGCAATCACTGGTTTTACTGTTTTTAATGTACCTAAAGTGCCCTAAATCTATTTCTGCTAATTTTGTATTTTAAAGTAAAAACATCTGCATGTTTCTTACAAAGTCTGCTGTTTTTCTTGCATCTCTTCTATGCAAAACCGAAGAATAAAAACCCACCTCAATAAAAACCATGCCTCATATTACTGTTTCTAAAATAGGATCAGGATATAGTTTGTAGTTTTTTCATGTTTATTTGCATCTTTCAAATCTAATTAATCCTTTTCACAGTATTGAAATCTTTGATAAATGAAATGGTCATAAATCCCAAGCTGTGTAAACTCTTCAGTCAATGTACATGCATCTCACATTAAGTTATGATACAGCTTGTTATGACAAGGTATATAATCTACCTTTGCCCTTTAAGAATGGTTGTGTATGTGTCTTCTGTGTCCAAGAGCAAGGATCAACTCTGAAATGCCAGATTGTGGAATCCTGTGCGAAATGTTTGCATTTTCCAGTGTTACTTTCTTTCAGTGTTTGCTTTTTCATTATTTTAGTCTAGGGTGTCTGTTTCTGCCTTTATTTTCAACCCAGTCCTACAAATATTATTACTTCTACTGAAAACTTAAAATGCTAATCATCTCAAACTTCCATTAGGTGCTTCTGATGCAGTCCTCAATGAAAACCCAGACACTTTCTCAAGCTGGTGTGAATCTGTAGCTAGGTACTGTCCAGTGCTGGACAGTGAAATCTCTACATACAGTAACATTAACTTTGGCTGTTGATGTTCACATAACACCACTGCACTCAGGATTAACTGTTCATGAAGTGACACATGCTGATCAAATTCAGTCCCTCAAACGCTGCAACTACTAGGAAGTTTATTTTCACTGAGATAAAGGGGTATCGTTAGGGATCAATAAGAAAATTCTACAGTTAGTTAAATATAGCACACCTTTATTCTGAAATGACCTCAACAAAACAAAAAAAAAAGAAAAACACAAGTTTACTGAAATTTGTTCTCAAAGTTTTAGATGCTTTTATTGAAAAGAATTAGCTTTCTGGGCAACTTAAATTGCAGCAGCTCATGAGTTGTTTCCCCTGGAAGACCCCTTTCTTTTAAGAACTTTTTACATAACACCTACTCCACCAGTTCAGAGGAAGAACTCAGAATAAAACACTCATGTCCCACATAGTCCACAATAAATCCAAAGGTAGCATATAGAAAGACCCTATCAAAAGAGAAAACATTATTTTTCACTTAGCCTAGACATTACTGGTTTTGAGCTGAGATTCTTTAAAGAAAGCCACAACACAGTCACTGGATGTTGTATTTACTCAATTTCACAATTAGGTCAAAATCCTATGAAAAGTTACTCAGTCTTTTCAAATAATCCTCACAGTTAGTAATGCTTCGGTGAGTTCTAGTTGAGGAAATACTCCAATTACATACCACATAAGTCAGTACACTAAACCTAAAATTCAGTAAAACTGGTGAAACAAGCTTAAATTTATACCTGAAGCAGTTTATATGTAGTATTAATGCATAATACAAATAAACCTCTTAGTGTACCTTGCACTGAAGAGTTCACAGACAAATGCAGCAATTTCACAGTTACTTCAAGTCATCTTAAATAAATGGAATTTAAGAACACTTTTATGGTAGCATTCCATGTGTCACAAGCAATCCTTTGTACTCAAAAATATGAGAATTTTTCCTCTGCCCTCAAAGGTAATGTTACAGAAAATCCAAACTAGTCACCTTGAACATTTTGAAGCAGAACTATACTGAGGCATGTATAACTGCAGCATAAGCCAGCTCAAATAAAATTACAGAATCAGGATTTTCCTAAAGAATGTGTGTCTTCTCTGTTAAAAATATTCCAGGAAAAGGTATCTACCATGCTTAGCAGAACTTGTTCATATTTTAAAAAAAAGCTGTGAAGGGACAGTCAGCCCCACCTAGGTCTGCGTCTGCTTTCAGTACAGTCTAAGCAGACACTCAAGTCAGAGCAGCCAACTGTCTGTTGTGCAAGGAGTTACATGCTCAGAAGCATCAATAATTTTTAGTTCATTTGGTGCAAGAAAAAACACCTTTCACTCCTCTGTAAACTTTCCAAATTCATAAGGTTGTCTGACAGAAGAGTGAATACTCCTTCTCAGTACCTACACACATACGTAGGCATTGAAGCTTATTTCTCAAACATTTACTTGTAAAGCTTAGTGTTCTTCCAACTACTATTCAAGTCATTAGACTTGCTGAACCATTTGCATGCCATTTAAGAAACAAGATAAAACTATAAATAAGCATAATTTGGAGGAAGTAGTTATCTTAATTGCTTCGTCTTGAAGAGAAGTGCAAACGTACTAAATTATTTGTTCATACATTCCTGGCTTTACATAAGGTATACAGTGGGAAAATGTAAAATTGATATTACAACAAAAGCCATAGCCACAGATAATGGGATACATTTTTGCCTGGTGAGGTTCAGAGCACTCACAGGTAAACACATGCTTTTCAGTGTTTACCTACCCCCATCTAGGAAACAACACCGCTCACTTCCACTGTCTGGTTCTCCCAATTCACCTGTATTCCAGTAACAAGTGATGATACACGGTTTTGATCTATTGGCCACGTTCTTTGTAGCTGCTCCTGCGACACGAAGAGAGGTCCATGGCATGGCATCTTCAATCGGCAACAGCTGTGTACTTAAAAAGGAGGGCAGAAGATAGTGGTGCACATACCAGACAGACAGAAGTGTTAGCAAATTTGCATGTGCCGCACTAAAAAAAGAGTCATCACTAACTCATTGCAACCTTCTCTGAACAGTGCTACGCCCATATTTTATGGGTTTGTGAATGAGTAATCCTTGAAAATAGAGGCATTGGTGACAGTTCCATGTAGAAGACACAGTAAGGACTGAAAACCTAATTATGGAAGGTTTATATCACATTTTACCATCTGCTCTTCTAAGTGAGAGTTACAAGTAGCGCATACTGCTTTCACATTGTGTTATTTCGTATTTTAAGGCCACTACCTTAATCTGGAAGCATGACTTCTACGTAACAGTACATAGCTGGATTGACATTACACCACACGTCTTCTTTGAGAAGTCTGGGTGTTTTTTTAACTTGACTTCTTGAGGAACAAGCTTATCTCTAAAAGCAGATTATGTCCTCAAGCACGTACAAAACACTTTCACCTCAGTATCACTATAATCTGCCCCTAAATAATTTAGCATGTGTACAATTAACCAAGAAACCCACCCAACCCCTGCCCCAACTAGAAAACTAGTAGCTAAACAAAGCCACAGCCTCATTGTCCTGCAACACTGTTCCCCATGCGCAGGTTACTTTGCCCTGTTATGCTGTCTTCCAGTAACAAATGGTGAAGCTATGAAATAAGGGGGAAGACATTTGTTTTTCATAGTGTATTTGCCTGTAATTTTCAATGCCACATTTAGACAAATGTATTCCTTATATGTTAAAGAGTAGCACCATTTATTTCTGACTAACAGGCAGAGCTGGCTATTCTAATATCTTGAGATGGATTTTGGAATAGTTTCCTAGGAAGTGCTTCTAAACCTCTTTTCTGACACCAATTTTCCTGTCACAAATTAAGCACTGTAACTTTGTTATAACTATTAGATGAATTCAATGCATATTTTACCAGGGAATAATTTTAACAACCTAGTTTCACCAAAGCAAAATTTGAAGGCACCCTTGTAACCAGCCAATTCCATTATTTATAAATGTATCATGTTTCAAAACCACTGTAATGGCACATATTTAATGAACCAATTATCCAGTCTTGGATAAAGGTTTATAGTTTTCCTGTAACCCCCAAGGTAAATAAGGTCCCCTCTTCAGACAGCAGACCTGGCTATAACATCCTAAATCGTGCAAACAAAACAAAACCACAACCTTAAATTGCAGCTGCTTCAAAATTAAGCCACATCCAGGACACCAGCAGCCACTAACTGCCTTGAAAGCCAGTCCAGTCCCTCATAAAGTCCTGTACCACTTTGGGCATCACAACCCTGAATATACCAGCTCCGGCCACAGCAGAGTTTGTGGAGGCTGAGCAGCTCTGTGATTTCTTCCACTGAAAGCGCACCTGCTACATCCTGCAACAGAATCAGATACAAATAATTATCCTGTATTATGTTTGAAGCACTCTATTTTTAACTGATGGCTCTGAGAGAAACTAGAGAGCGTATAAAAACTTTCCAAACACAAAAGCCAAATCAGTTATGTGTTTACTACTTGTTACCATAAAACAAAAAATGGTTGTTGAATCTACTATTTTACCAGTGCTAAGGAAAACATGTGTTTTATGCTTTCCATTATACCATTCCCTACCCATAGCATAGGGTTCTGAAAGTGGAATTTGATACAGAAACTGAGGAAAAGAGTAACAGAGTGAAAAAAAATCACAAGTACCTGTTTATTAGCAAAGATCAAGAGTAAAGCATCCCGCAATTCCTTCTCTGTTAACAATTTTGCAAGTTCACTGTGTGCTTCACTGACTCTGTCTCTGTGACTGCTATCAACAACAAACACCACCGCTATGAAAGCAAGAGAGGAAACTTTTACACACATTCAAATATAAACTCTGTAAAATTAGCTTTCAACTTATAAAATTATTTTTTCTTTTCTTCTTCTCTGTGAAATTCCTCATCAGAGCACAACTGCAATTTCAAATCCAGGAGGACCAAGAAGTATCTTACATGCCTCTATACCTTTGACAAAAACCTAGAATTCATCCTAAAACTAGGAAAAAAAGGTTTTTGCCTGGTCTAGCATAAAGGCTGTGATACGTTAACTACTTAGGTCTAAAACCAGGTTTACTACGTGTGGATTGAGTACCTCAGTTTAAACCATTTCTTGATCTATTTATACTCAACTCCCACATGACTGTTACAGTTTCCATTAACCAGCTGTAAAATCTACAGATTCAGCCAAATAAGCACAGCTTCCTTCAGCTACCGACTACACAATCCAGAGAAGACTGCCATGGAACCAACACAGCAGCAGTAGATTTTACTATCCACTACAGAGAGTGACCAAGATGCCAGAAAGTCAGGGACGCAAGAGCTAGAGGACAGAATTTAAACTTGTGGTTTTTTGCAACAAAAAAATCCCCAACACCAAAACTAAACAAAGCTTACTGGAGGTATGCACCAGGTTAACTGCTTGGATTTCTCTCCAATATACTATTGTTCAAAGCAGACATGATTCCATGCTACTGAGATTTACACAGTAGTTTCAAGAGGACACAGGAATCCCAAAATACAATTTTTAAATGCCTGAAAAGGTGAACCATTTACAATGTTAAAGGTTGCAATGAAGGCTGAAATAATGCATGAACATGAAATGAAAATTTCTTAGCACATAAATCGATGTTTGTCATTTCTAAGTATTTCAGATAATTCTGAACGAACTGATGAAAAGGAACCCTTTTCTAAATTAGAAGACAACTATGGAGGATTTACAGAAGGACAGCACAAATTTCTAAGTTGGCACCAATCAGATCAGTGTTTTCAGAATCTGTAATTTAGGCTCTGATGAGATATTACATTGCAATACCAAGTCAGAAGTTACAGAACTTGGTAGATTTTTTTAAGTTCTTAACTAGAGGCTCCTAAAGGCTGAGTATTTTCATTTTGAGTGCTATATAAATTTCACACCTGGCAAGTACTACTTCTCACTATGCAAACTTTGGAACACTGCACCTTGTCTGTTGTCAGCTAGAACCAGTTTAACAAAGGTTCTCATTTAGTTTGGCTCCATGAACTGTCTGATGGATTTATGGAGAACGCGCCTTTATCATGCAGCAGACACTATGACCAACTGGATTAAAATATCTTAGCACATGAATCTAACAGCTGTACTTTGCATTAGAGGAACAATTTTCTACAGTTATAAATTATTTCTATTAATAATCTTTTTGGCTCTGAAATACAGCTAGAAGACAAAATACATTTTAAAAGTTATATCAGTCTCACCTTGAGTATTGAGATAATAATGTTTCCACAATGGCCTCAATTTGTGTTTCCCTCCTACATCCCAAATAGTAAACTTCAAATTCTTGTATTCTACTGTTTCAACATTAAAACCTAGAATAAAAATGTTGAAGTTTTACAGTCTTGTTCTGCATATATAATAATAAATA
Source organism: Nestor notabilis (assembly GCF_000696875.1). NCBI lineage: Eukaryota > Metazoa > Chordata > Aves > Psittaciformes > Psittacidae > Nestor > Nestor notabilis. The sequence continues at coordinate 9,606 of NW_009925200.1, read as the reverse complement.
ATATATATAATAATAAATAAGCAAATTCTACAGATAAGTCAAACATTCAGAAAAATAATTACATTTAAATTGTTGCTACTAACCTATTGTTGGAATTGGCTGCATGAATTCATCTTGCTTTAACTTGAACAAAATAGTTGTTTTGCCAGCTCCATCTAATCCTAGAGTTACAACCCGAATTTCCATTTTTGGTCCAATATGTACCCTGTTGTCCTGGAGCAAACAGCACACACAAAACAAGAGCAAGTTTAGCAAACTCAACTTAGACAACCCTTATGCTTAAGATACTTATTTTGTCAGTATTTTCCAACCTACTTGATTCTGTGATTCTATTTGTAAAGTGATTGAAAGGATGGATTTCAAAAACAGAAGGCACGATCACCCATCACCTCCAGCAATAATATAAACTAAAAGATCCAATAACCTCTGTAGTGAACCTGTAACTTCTGCCTGAGTTGTCACATGCCTTTTAGAAAGACAGCTATCTCACGCTAGTATGTCTGTACTTGAGAATTTCAAATTCTTTCATCTTTCTTGGCTCAAATCACATGAGGAGCTGTTTGTAGCAATTAGAATTCTCTGACTGGAGAACTCTTTTGTTTTGTAGCTTTTCCACTACACTTTGTTATGCCTCTTCACCTCAAGCCACTTCCAATTCTTTATTACATTACAATAGCAACATTATTAGCATTAAGCAGTAATCTGAAACAGTGAAGAAAAACAAACAAACAAAACCCCAAGTCTTGCTTGGATGCAAGGAAAAAGAATTTCCTATCCGTAGTTTAGGCCAAGCTACTGTGAGTATCGAATGAGCCAATGCTAACAATGTGATCAAGCTGTATTTCTAATACAAAGCATCAAGCTGTAAATTGTAAAATAAACAACATAGGCTAAGATTATTATTTATCCCTGAAACATATTTTAAAGTACTTAGAAATGCTACTTTGATGAAATACCTGAGTTTCCATCGTAAGAACTATGTGGCAAAAGATTATTCTTGCTAAATCCAGACATTAACAACATCTGAAATCTAAAAATGATTACATACGTATTTCTTAGAAAATATTTAGCATCTTGTCCTGGAATTCTCCAGCACTTCATTCAGAGCCTTATATATGGCATTTCCCTTCATGGGTTAGAAGGAAGGAACAGCACTATCCATGTGGTTTGTGTCATCAGTGAAACAAAAAAATGTGGTAAAACCTACTCACATTCAACAGTGAAAAGGATTTGTCCCTCCCCTCCTTAAGTCTCCACAACCTTTACTGCATATGGGAAGTTCCTCTGATCTGGTACTGTTTGAAATGCTTTTTTAATTTTAGAATGGATGCAGTCTTCAGCTCATGAGACTTCCCAAGACTGACCTTTACAGTGATATAACAACAGTTTACGGTTTTTGATCTTAAGATTTTATTTCTGTCTGAAATCTGTTGCGAGACACAGGCCTTTCAGGTATAAGCCTCCCTACAAGTCACAACAGCAGCCATCAGCACAACGGTATTCAAAAAAAACCCAAAACCATTGTGCAGAATGAGAGTTCAAAATTTGTCAGAAGTGAGGAAACATAAAAAGTAAGATACTGAAGTAACTATTTTCACTTTACTTTTTCATGGCTGTTGCTATTCTTCTGAAAAATGACATTTGCTTTGGCCCCTTTGAAATTCAAAATCTAGGCTTCAGAAGACTTCATAAAAATACCAATTTGTCAAAGGAGAAAAAACAATAGAAGCCCCATTTCTTTCTAAAGAAAGCTGATGCGTAGAGACATACTAAAGACTTCTGGGTCCCCCAAGCCACGACCTATTTCAAATCTCCTATTACAGCTTAGCTGGCTGCAACAATTCTCTTTCCAAATGCTCAGAAATTTGCAATCAGAATTTTCTGACTCAGATTAACAGCTCCTAAAAGCAAAACCTGACATCCAAAACGCCTCTCTAACTTAGCCCTCTGAGACAGAGGCATCATCAACTCCGAATACACAAAATGTGATTCATCATCTATGAAACGAGAATGCTGCTTCATTCATGGAACAATGGGGGCTTTCAGAAGAGGTTCTCCTGACCCTACTAACTCTGGTCTCTGCTGAGTAGGAAAGGGAGGGGCAGAAGTGAGAATGCTGCATTTATTAATCTGACAAAGCAGTTATTACATGCAAATTCAAATATGCAAAACAAATTACTTGGAAGAAACTGCATTTCTGACATCAACAAGGACTGATGCAGAATCCCCATGGAAGCACTCATTTCCTTATAGCAAAAGCTTCAACAGCAACATTCAGCAACAATAGATCCTATTCTTCCTTCACCCATGCAGAACCAAAAATCCCTACATGAAGTATTTCTTGTTCTTTAGAGTTTCAAAATTATTTACTCTCCTACATGAAAGGTATCACCATTATTGAACTCCAAATAATTTCATCCCTTTCAAAGAAGGGGTAGTATTTAAGTAATTAATAGTAAAGGAACAACAAAAAAACCCTGAACTTAGATGTACTGTGTCTAAGCTATCAGTGAACAGCAACTGTAAGCCAGATTATAAATTAACAAATTGAAAGAAATACATTATTTTTACTACTATAAACCAAAAGTTATAATAGTATTATTGCATTTAAAAATAGGTGTGCAATTTTCAGGAACTAAAATAATGAATATTGCAGAAGTTATGTTGTCCTCACAAACAAGCCAAAAATGCACAGAAAAACAAGGGTAGATGCCTGCTCTGAGTTAAATGCATGACAAAGCAGGGATGTTTCCAAAGACAAATGTTTCTAGAATTCACTCTTACATATTTAAAAGAAAGGAGCTCATGTTCAAAGCTAGTGATGTAGTCAAACAAATGTTTCTCACACTAATTATAACAGTGCAATGGTTTTATTGCTCAGATACCAGATGGCATTCATGATGTGATAAGAGGCTGTGGCTCAAACTGATACCTAACTGCTTAAATTAGCTGCAACAAATATAGCATCATAATGAACATGTATTATCCCTGTTTTCTTTTAAAGTACATTTGAGGTTTCATTTCTTCGTTAGGGACTGCAGTGGTAGGACAAAGGGTAATGCGTTTAAACTTAAACAGGGGAAGTTTTGATAAGGAAGAAGTTCTTTACAGTGAGGGTGGTGAGGCGCTGGAATGGGTTGCCCAAGGAAGTTGTGAATGCTTCAACCGTGGCGGTGTTCAAGGCCAGGCTGGACAGAGCCTTGGGTGACATAGTTTAGTGTGTGGGGTCCCTGCTCATGGGAGAGCGGTTGGAACTAGATGATCTTAAGGTCCTTTCCAACCCTAACTATTCTATGATTAAGTGGATAGCTGTCCTTTCATGAGATTAAGAATACCTTTGTAAAAGTGACAGGTATGCTAGCATCCAGCTGTATGTGATCTGCAAGTTCTGTAAACTGCTGCTGCTGTTTCTGTAAGGTCTCTAGCAATCTTGTAATTTCTTGTTTGGCCAACACTACTCTGCAGTCATCCTAAACAGACAAAGAAAACGAAAGCATACATTTCCTGTAGTAACTTACTTAGTACAACCAAACACAATGTAAATATGACAGCTAGAAATAAAGCATTTTAAATACAAACATTCTAGTTAAAAACTCACATTTACAAAATAGTTATTTAAAACTTCAATAAAAATGTGAAGGCCTCATTGTTCTTCCTTAATACTAATAGATACTAAATAGTTCTGCAGTCTTAAGTTTTCTTTGGCCCCTCTTATTCCTGTAAGAATATAAATTATAAGATGCAGTAAGATATATATAAAGAATATTTATCATTCATATATCATTCCAACAGCTGGAATAGAGCAGCTGTTTTACAGTATTCAGCAACACACTTAGCTCAGAAAGATTAATATCCATCCATTAATGATGGGAACATTTGCATAGTTCAAAGTACATCCAACTAAGCAACCAGACAATAGCTCTAAACAAATAAAAAAAAAAAATCAGTAACACATTAATGAAGTTATTTCTCACTCAGTTTGCTACATACACTGTTTACTTCTTGCTATATACTTCTATGCACTAACAGAAGTGAATAATGGACCAACTAAACATTCTCATATAGCCACCTTCTTACACAGGTTTAGGACTTTGAAATACTTGTGTTAAAACTGCTACAGAAAATTATTTAGCCCTAAACTAGTTTTTCCTACCAGACTCTTATGACAGCTACCTTCAAATACATATGTTGGTAATTGCAACTATAAAATAATTCTCATAAATCTTGCAGGGTTTTTTTCCTTCAGCTTTATCTCTCCTTCCCACTAGCCCCACAAATAACCAGAAATTACTCCAGAGAAGAGAATCATGCCACAGCATGACTTCCAGCAACTGGAGAATTTAATGGTTTTGTAGCTATTACTGTTGTGTAACATCCCCTTGAAATGAATACTTCAATCTCATGTTACATCATTATTGTTTTAACACTGTAAAGGAAATAAAAATGCAGAGTACCATCTAACCTTTCTGTTTGTAACCTAAACTTAATTTCAAGTTTCACATATCTTGTCATATGTTACAGCTCACTTGTTGACAGCCAACCCACCTGTTGTAAAGTCTTTTCACAATGAAGGCAAGCTGTTGAAACCTGTGACAAAAGGATGGTCATGTCTTCTTGCTGTTGCCTAAGCCAAATCAACTTCTCTCTCACATGAGCGTCAACAACACTAAGAGCCATTTCTTCCTGACGACAAAGGGTTTCATGAAGATCAGAAAAGTAGGCTCGGACACATGAGCGAGCGTTCTCTGCAGTCCCTGGTACCTACAGTGGTGCAGCCAGGAGATCCAGGGGATTAACGACACTGGTTCCACAATTACACTTTTCATTCTGTTCCAGTTTCTATCTTATGTTCACATCTGCTTGGCTACATCATAGTTCAAATCTCAGTTATACAGAAAGTCTTATCCATCCTAAGACAAAGACTGTCGAAAAAGTTACTCCAATAATCAAGCAGTTTATTTGTATGCATACACACATTACTAAAATCAATTAGGGAGGAAAGCTTCACAGCACCCAAGAACAGATGCAATCTGTTCAAGTACTTCAATACTGCTGCCTCCCTATTTTCATGTAGCCTTAAACACATTTTAACAAACTACAGATTCACCCCTATCTGCTAGCTTAAGCCTCAATACCACCTTGGTAGAGATAAGAACTTAAGGCCTTGTCTTATAAAACTCCACGTTTAATTTTCAAAGAAATTCCTTATTTTGGTTATTACAAAAAGCAAGTATTCTGTGCATGTAAGGGGAGAGGGGGAGGAAAAAAAAAGCATACATGTTCAGTATGGGCCATTCCAACTCCATCTTCAACTATTTGTTCTCCTCCTTCTATATGCTGAACAATTCCAACTAATTTTCTGGAATAATCTGAGATTTCTTCTGTGAACGTTCTTATACAGTGAGCCATGTCTAAAATGGATGCACGAATCTGGTTTGCTTCTGGTTCCAAAACAGAATGCTATTGATTAAAAAGCAACAACAAATGTCAGTCATACATACTTTCCTTAATCATATTTTCCATTTTATTACATATATGTATGTGTGAGTATGTACAGGCATGTGCGTAGATATATAAGAAAGGCAAGTAAGAATTTAAAACCATCTTGCAACTTAAAATGTGATCAGGAGTTACAAATTATGCTGGGACTAAGGCATCTACCAATCACACAAACATACAATTTTGCCTGTTTACCATAATCATTATAAAAAAGAGTGGTTAGACTGTACCAGGTTGGGTGAACCTAGCTTTTGCATGATGAAAACAACTTTCAGACCTGGTGACTCAATGCTGTGAGAAGTTCAGAAAAGCAGCAGATAAAGAGACTCTCCATCTTAATATATAAATAACTTATTGTAGTCTTATAAATAATGTTTTTTTTCCTTGTAATTTTACCATGGCAGTTATGTGAAATGAAGGGAAAAGAACAGTGTGATGTTACTTCTATAAAAATACACCAAGAATCTACCCTCCTTTCTTGTTATTCTTTTGTACTTTAATTGAATAAATAATTATGCAAGCACAACTAGAAACAGCTTATCAGCAGTACCTTATGACCTTGATGCTTCCCATATTCTTTGCAGACACAACACATAAGAGGACTCGCCTGACAGCCCTCTTCTAAACAAACAAACTCAATAGCATGCACTTGGTGTTGGGAGCACATGGTCTTCTCATGAGGCTTATCAGCAAGAGGTACACGCCTGTGTTTTGCAAGTGTCTTTGTAGAATGAGTAAGCTGGGAGCAGTCTGCGCACAGGTGAGTGGCACAAACAGTGCAATATACGGATGCAACGTGGGCTTCATCTTCATCGCAACGAATGATACTCTACGAAAAACAGAGAAGAAAAAGACAAAACTGAAGTTGTTACCACTTAATCCCAACAACTGAGGAAAATCAGGAGACCAGCCAGCAATATAAGCCTGAAAACAGACTTTAAAGTTACACACTAATAAATACTTGGACTACTTTGAAAACTTGATTTTAAGTTTGTAATAGATTTTTTAAAAATAAAAGTCAGTTTTGAGACAGGAAAATACAAAATGAAAAATTATCTTTTGTAAATAAGTAAACTCAGTTTTGTTTTGTGGTTACAGGATGTTGAGCTTGGTGATTTTGAACAATAGAAAGGAGTAACAGAAACGAGGTGGAGAGTAACCAGCCAGAACTGGAGTGGTGGTAGTTGGCTTGACTACGGGACTTTCCAAACTTGAAGTTCAGCCAAAGGACAAGGTGATGAAGAGAAAGATGATGAAGAAATGACCACCAGGGGTCCCAAAGACCACTACCATAATAGAGTGCGCATGCGGGAAGAATAATCTAGAAATATGATGTCATGTATAAGTAACTTCATAAATATGCATGTAATGTAATGAATATGTATGATTAACAACGATATAATCACAGTTTGTTTTATGCTCGGATGGGACATGCTTGGAGGAGCTATGCCCTGTGTTTGCCAGCACTGCAATAAAGAATACATGCTTGTCAACTTAAAACTTTGTTGGAGAGTTCTTAATGAATTCTATTAATCAGTTTCCTTTATAGTCAACTCCAATAAATTATTATATAATTATTCAGTCATTTTATAAACCCAAACTTCAGTGAAAAAGTTGTAAAAGTTTGGAGGGTAAAATAATTCAGGCTCTAGTCATTTCTTCCAAAGCAGTCACTACAGAACAATGAATTAAAGTTACACACAAGACAGACAGAACACCAATGAACAAATAGGCACTTAGGACAGATAGTTATCTGACAGTTATCTATTCCTAAAATGGCACTGCATGATATTTTTTGCATACCAGTTGTTAACACTGAAATGATTAAAGCAGCTAGTTTTGATAATGAAGTACTATCACACGATACAGTGATATCAAATGACTATAAAATCCATCTATTCCAGAAGTTGAAGTCTTTAAGGAGAATTTCTAAGAAGTTTTAGAAAACTGTCCTTAAATCACTGTAACTAAAATATCCAAATGAATAACCTTTTCCAAAAATCTTAAAAGCCTAGAAAAGGGGAAAAGAGTACGCATGCTTGGCAATATCTTTTTCTTTTCTGCTTTAGTCAGTACAGAGTAGCATTTCATTATGAAGCAACTAATTGAAGCCTTAATACTAGATATTGAAAGAAAACAACAGCATTATTAGTGAAATTACATTTGGCAAAAAACAGATTTTCATTTTTTTCTACCTAGAAAGCAAATATAATAAACTTTCGCTTTTTATAGTTCAGTACCTCTCCAGATAGACCAATGGCTTCTTCTGTTGTCCCACACTGTCCGGCAGGTCCATTCTGCAATCGTTCCAAGAGTTCCAACAAAGCAAAATTTTTTTTCAAGCCCCAGACACCAGAATCTCCTATTTTTGAGGAAGAATGAAGCGGAGGTTAGGAACAAAAACATCAAGCAAATACCATAATGAGAAATTCCACAAACCACAGCTGAGATTCTGACAAACATTAAGAGCACATTAACTACAGGAGAGACAACCACTAATTTTCCTATGTAAGCTCACACAACCTTTCCATCCTCTTCCTTCCAGCATGGAACTATTTAATATTTATGCAGATTTTCCCTATCTGAAAAATGCCAAGACTACTAAAAATTTACAGAAACTAAGTAAAAACACTTGTAAAATAATTTGCAATAGCTAAGAACTAAAGACTACAAGAAGCATAAAAATTCTCATGTGTATCATAGAAATTAATATTTTGCATAACTACATAAAGATTTCTACTGTACTAATGGAAGCTGTGAAGAATTCATACGGACAAACGCATATTCCCTGAATCACAAGATGCAATGCCTATTGTAGATCTCAGCAAAAACCTGAGTAAGAGTTAAAACAATATTCAGAAAGACCCACATAAAATACTATTTGATATAGTGTCCTGGTTTCAACTGTAACAGTTATTTCTTTCTTCCTAGCAGCTGGTGCAGTGCTGTGTTTTGGCTTTAGTCTGAGAACAGTGGTGCTAACACTGATGTTTTAGTTCTTGATGCTCTGCCAGTGAGAATGGGCATGAGAAGCCAAGATGAAGCAGAGACAGGACACCTGACTCAAACTAGACAAAGGGCTATTCCATACCACAGCACGTCATGCCCAGTATAGAAACTGGGGAGAGTCACCTGGAAGGGCAGATCGCTGCTAGGGTTGGGCACTGGTTGGCAAGCAGCGAGCAATTGTATTGGGCATTCTTAAGAGACATCTCTTATACAGTAATCTATATCTAATGCAGAAAGCATGAAGCAACTTCCTTCAGCAGAATTGTTACATATAAAAGAGAAACTCTGCTGTATTTTAGTAGTATTTTATCAGACATTCCTTAAAAGGGATACTTGCCATTTTCAATGACTGAATACATAGACTCTGAGGTACTCTTCAATATACAGCAACTAGAAAGTCGTATCTGATCGACTGGAACAGGCTGATCAGATTGCTGAATCCTAACTGCATACTTTTGGAAATCAGAATGACCAGTTACAGACAGATTATTTGAGAACAGAGAGGAGCTTTTAATGTAGCTTAGAATCAAATTCACTACGAATTTTCAGAATGAGCGTTAGTTCTGTGTGTAGGTTTGGCTATTTTTTTTTCCCCCTCATTTAAAATTGGGGGCAGATCAACTTTTGAAGATGTCTACTGCGCAGACTAAACCCTTATTACTGTACAGTTTAGAATCAGCTTAACTCCTAATTGATACTAACAAGGCTGTTCCTATATAGTATCAATATATGTCAATCCAGGTAGAGGGTGTAATTAATTGCTAACAATTCCTAATTTGGAAGGGACAAGAGTAAGGAAAAGCATGTGCTCTTCCTCCAGACTCAATGCTATGCTGAGCTCTTCTTTTGTTGTTCCAGAGATTTTATTCACCAAAATTGGTACAACACCAATATAAACCAATTCTAACCAATCCAAATGTTAAAATCTCAAAATATCCTATTTTTCCTAATAAATATCTCAGAATTAACCCATCAATCCTATGACTGTGTAAGATTATTTTACCAGATGTTGAAACAACATATCTGAGAACAAATTGAAACTCAAGAAATTACTTAATTATATCCAACACCTGCTACAAGCTCAGGAGTGTTGTGTCC